>NW_010410965.1:39931-48893 GCF_000710305.1 Buceros rhinoceros silvestris | reverse complement strand
AGCAGGAAGTTAGACATGAATTAGCTGTGCAGCATTAGCAAAGACAACCAAGAGCATCCTTGGCTCTGTTAACAGGAGCACAGCCACCAGATCAGGGAATATGGTTATTGCTCATTTATGTGGCATGCCACATTCAGTTTTGTGTCCACTCATCAATATATAAAGTCATCAATAAACTGGAGCAAATTCAGCAGAGGGCCACTAAGATGGTTGAGGCTGCAGCACTTGCTCAGTAAGGAAAGCACGTAAGCTAGGAGAAGACACTGCTGCAGGGAACCCACTGGCCATCCTCTCAGCATGTATCAGGAGTTCATCAAGGAGATGGAGTTCTTCTCGGTGGTGCAAGGTGGAAGAATGGCAGGCAGTGATCGTGAACTGAAATGGGAGATTCTGAGAGGTAATGGGAAAAAAGTTTCCATCAGGAGGACATTTTCCCAGAAGAAAGTTTGTGCAGATTCTTGGTTTGGGGAATGTTTGAGGCTTGACTAACAACGCCCTGAGCTACTCAGTCTGAATTCAGTTTCGACCCTGTCTTGGAGAGGAGTTTGGATTACAGACCTAAAGAGGTCCCTTCCAAACTGAGTGATTGTATAATTCTACATAAAAATATTTAAATTTCTCAGCCTAGATTCACCTTATACCAGAATGTCTGTAAGTAACTCAGTTTTATTCATTGTAGTTTTCTTAGGAGTCAAAGTTTTGCTCCAGGATGAGTACTATTGAAGCATTTAACTATGTGTAGTTAGAAAAGTTTCCACTGTATGATATTAAATACATAGTGGGATCTCCAAATCAGTTCTTTTCAATAGTTTTGTTGAAAAGGTTATTGGTGAAAGTGAGAGAGAAATGAAATTACTGTGACTAACACAGACATTAACATAAATATTAATAGGAAAAATCTAGACTTCTCAGGAGGGCAGGCCAGGTATGACGAGGCAAGAAAGACCACTTAAAGGAAAATAGTATCTTTGAGAATGTCTTTATAATGAAGTGTAAAGGCAAGGTCCCTGATTTCTGCATCTTCTGGAAGAATTTACATTATTAGATTAAAGCTCGAAAAGACTAAAACTAGAGGACAGTAGACATTATTTCAGTTAATATTAAATCGGTTTCTTTTATAGATGCCAAATGTTTTCCGTGTTAGTCTAACATTTCCATCACAATTCTAAACACACTGTTAGTGTGCCTTTGAAAGGCAAAGCTGGCTGGAGGGTACTTTGAGAAAGTGGAACAAGCCTGAAAATAATGTGCAATTAATGTTGATTAACAATTATCCCTGTGTTTTTGAGAATAAAAACAACCCAGCATGAGGAACAGAGGATACTTTTTTTGTTGTTTGGTTGTTTTTTTGTTTGTATTAAGTATATGTAATGAAATAAATAAATGTCAACAGCTATATGGGGAAATATAACAGAAGACGCATGCTTTTCTTTTTTATGTTTTCAGACTAAATATACTTTTATTTTAATATGCAGTGAGTATAACCAGAGAAGACAAGGCAGCTGAGTTGTGCCAAATGTTAGAAAACCTTAATTGGCTGGCAGTACGGGAAAACAAAAATACAGACCAGCTTTGTCCCTTGGAATTTTCGTTATCACCACATAGAGTATGATAGGCATATTAGTGCTACTTAAAAATGATAAATCTTAGGGGGTTTTATCATATTTCAGGCATGCTGCACTGGCACTAATCCAAGAAATTCTTAATCCCCCCTTCACGCACCTTTGATTCCTACAGCCATTCTTTTTCTTTTGATTGGATGTCATGCATTAATTACCCAGACATATTATTACTACCGTGGTTCTAGCCTACTTTACTCCTTGCCATAGCAATTTCCATAAAACTTTTCCTTATCTTTTTTTAATTTATCTTTCTTTTCTCCCTAAATCTGTTTGTGCGGTCTCTCCCCTTTTCTTTCTTCTACTCCCTCTGCTTTGCTATCCTTTTAACATCTGTCTCGTTAAATCATTAACCCTTTCTTTCCTTTGAGTAGAGACTCTAAGCATCTGTATACATTTGGGAGGAGGCTGGAAATTCACATTCCATACTTAGAACACATAATCTTATTAAAGATTTCCAGGAAAAATTCCCACAGATGTTTTGTGTTTTCATTTGTGTATCTCCAAAGTCACTGGGTCACCCTCCCTTTTACTGGTGAAACTCCTCTTTATTTGAATGAACAACAAGCAATATCCTGAATGAAATAATGCTCCTGATGTCTGTTTCTTACCCAGAGGCTATACAAACAATAATTAGTCATTTGCAAGTTAGGGACAATATTTGTACAGTAAGGTATTTAAATGTGCCTTTCAAAAGCCCCTGAAAATTTGAGGCATGGAGATCTCTGTAGTCTTGAGACAAAGTCTACCTCAAAGTGAAGGAAGAGTTTAAAATAACTCATTTGAGGGTTCGAAGAGTTTCCTCCCGCAGCCAACATGAACAAATTCACCCAACAATCCCTCTGCCTAGACGTGCTGTTGCATGCTTCTTGTCACCACTTCTGATTCAGCCACACCAGACACTGAAAAGACTTGTGCTACTGCCAACAGGCATAGAGATGCAATGGGTCTACCCCTCTTGATTCCTTTCTAGCCTCTCTAGAGAGATATCTCTTTAAGAGCATTTATTCAGTTCATTTGTGGGGCCTATTAGATTGTTTCTGAAGTACAAAGACTTAAACAGAAATCAGTTGTAAGAGGTGGTCTTCCCTAGCCTTTTGAAACAAGATAATGGCACTCAGTGACTCAAAGTTATTAATATCTTTCTTAACAAAGTAAAAGATCAAATTCTGTGATGATAATCCTAACTGTTGTTCCTCCTTAATTGCATTCCTCACACAGCGGTTTTTTTCCTTGGCAACATTTAAAAAGACAACAACCATTTTACATAGACATGTCTCCATGGACAATTTCACCAACAAATGAAGGAGCTCATCAATGTAATACGGAGACATGGCTGTGTGCTTCAGGTTTTTTTCCCCTCTAGATACGACTCAAAGCTCGCAAACTTATCCTTTCTCCTAAATTATTTTGTCAAAGATATTTAGTCCAGCTGTCAGTTCATCCTTGTAAATGCCATCTGCTCCACAAATCAAATCTACCGACGATTTTGTAGTACTTGCTGCTGTGAATGTGTTACTCCTTGCATCTGCATCAGACTCCTGGAATGTAATCATATTCAGCTGACATGATACCCATAATTATGCATTATTTTCTGACAGTAAGAGTAAATGAAACTTGAAAAAATCCTTTGAAGTTTAAATGATGAAGGGAATATACAACTGGAATTTGGCCAATGAGGAAAACTTACTTGTTTCACTAGTCTGATGAGCATTAATTTGAATTACTTAAGACCAAACTAAAATAGGTCCCTGAAGAATAATCTAACAAACTTTTAAAAGTGTCACCTTGCAGCCAACATAATTTATTGTCTCTAAGTAAATTATGTAACGTAGAGTGAATTCTTAATGGGTAGTGCAATGATTTGAACATCCATTAAACAGGGATTTAATTGATGCTTACCACCACTTACACATGGGCGGTATGCGTTATTTCTTGCATTTTTATGAGGTTACATAACTTTGAGTTCATGGAATGTACTTAATGCTAGAACAAAGAACAACTTAAGGAGAATGCAGCATAAAATCTGTTTCACAGATGTTTGATCTTGCATTTCCTAGCTAGCTTGGGTTTTTATGCATGTGTAGAGAGAGATGATCGTTAAAAGAAAAGACAGTCTGCTACTAATCATGTATTAACAGTTTGCCACAAATTAAGGGGTAATAATTCCACTGTAGCATTCTGTAAAGGACAAATTGTAACAAGAGACTCCATAATTAAAACATTCTTCTATCTAATTGTAGGTGGACCTAGTGGCATCACATCTTTTTAAGGTTGGCTAATACTAGCCAACAGAATATCCCACTTTCATGTCTTAAGAACCATTTTAAAAGATGTTTCTACAGCAGGTTTCTGAATGCCCTGGGAAATGCAAACCATATGAATCAATTTTTTTCTGAGGAGTACATTGGGTTTCTCCCTTGTTAATCCCTGCCCTTTCCTGCCCCCCCCACGCCCACCCCCCGCCGCCTTTTCCTGAAAGCTCAAATTCCTCAGAGGTTTTGAGAAGAAGAACTGTGAAATTACAAAGGAATATAACCTATTTGTCAAACATATATACTCTACTAGCCCCTGAAAATGTACAGATCAGGACAAAGACGTAAGTTTTTTAAAAGTCGTTCATGCTCAGAGAAGACTTCTCGAGAGTTTTCCACTGCTGGTCTATGTTGTGCTTGGGCACTGAACAGAACTGAAGCTCAGGTTCTTCCATCTTTTCAGATTCTCCAACACTTGTTTCAACAGGGTGGAATAAGAGCAATTTTAGAAAGACTAGAATTTTTTAGAAGACCTAGAACTTCAGGTAGGACTAGATCTAGAAAGACCAGAAGCAAGAGTTAGCACTAGGGAGGAAAAGAAACTGGCTGATCAGACAGAAGCAACATAGAAAACAGAGCTTGTGATGGAGACAGAAAGCAAGATGTGGACAAGTAGTAATTGTATTGGGAGAAACTGAGATTCAGGAAGACTGAGACTGAGAACAAGTGTTGGAAGAGGGCACATATCTGTCATCCTATCAAACCTGTGTTCCATCTCTCAAAGAGTTAAATGGAGAGGGAGAAAGGGAACTATCTAAGACTGGGGGTTAGTGAATTAGGACTGTGATCAGTTAACCTAGGAGTTTTCAGTCTATGAGACTACGAGAAAAATTAATAAAATATAGGAAACAGGTGTCTAGATCTTAGATTCTGGAATAAGTTTTGTCTGAATCCGAACTTGCTTCAAAATTAATGATCTGGTATTCACGTAATACATTTTGAAGTTTCTACAGGAAATTGTTTCGATGTCCTAATACAATGCAAGACTCACCTCTGGTTTGGCCAGGAAAACAAAACCCTGAGATTTCAGGAAGTACCAGTAACTACTTTGTGGTTTGTCAAAGAGCTGGCAGCAATGAAGGGGAAGATCTTTATGCAATAGTCCATGTGGCAAAAACTGTGAATCTGTAATTCTGAAAGCACCATTCCTTCAGGATGGGTGGGCTTCTATCACACATTTGGATTCCGATAGCAGGCATAATCTGGCAGAACATTGTTTGGCAAGTTCAACCCAATAACTGTAGAAGCGTGGCCTGTCAGCAAGAATAACAGTAAGATGAAGATGGAGTAAAAGTTAAGAGTAGGTAAAAGTTAAGTCTGAAAAACTTAAGCGATCTTCGCTTCTTTTTGTGTTTCAAATCTTTTTAAAAAAATGTTAATAATATAATTCTAGCTCCTAGAAAGATTAAAAAAAAAATCTTACCTGTAAAATGTTATGAAAATTCATCTTCTTTTCAATTAAAATCAGCATTGGAAAAAAACCTTTCAAACAAGAACAAAAACACCCCAAAGAAACAATAACCCTGTCAGCATACTATAGGCAATCAGAACGAAAATAAGAGATTAAATAGGTGGTCATAGAAATTCCTCCCTTCTTTGCATGACATGAGGCAGAGGATAAATGAAAAAAATAGTATCTAATCATATCAGTTAAAATCAGAACTATCACAATCATTGGAGAACATGTTAAATAGATAATTCACAGATTATAATGTTGGCCATTTGGTTTCATATCTTCACCCAACCTTTCCAAATATCCTCTCCATATAGCAGGACAAAAATTCCAGATTGATTCTTCTCTCTGTTTGCCTGATCTTAAAAACAGCTCAGTACTGAAAGTTCAAGGTCTACAAAGCTAAAGGGAGGACTCTTTAACGAAAAATGTTGTGGTTTTTGCTAGCAAACTTGGTTTTACGCAACAGTAGCACACAGACACACCATAAAAATCATGTAGCTGTAGCTGAAAGGAATTTGTTACCTAAGACTGGTCCTTGGATTGTTAGCTGTCCATCTTTCTTTAATATTGCAAAATAACTGTGACTTAGAGCATACAGACGTCACACACTGGCTGTTGCACAGAGCTGATGTTTGTCTGTGGTAATGTAAGATTCCAGCAGATAAGAACCTTCAGCTGTGAAAAATTTGCCATTTGAGTGTTGTATATGAAAATCCAAATACATGATTTATGCATCTCGAATATTCTGTCAGTGTACTTGGTCTCTCCAAAAATTTGTTTATAGTAACTTGTGTCCTATATTTCATTTAACTGGTAGCCAAAGAACCCAAACTTCCACATTTCTCAGAGTATTAAGCTTTCTGATATTAAAATAAACTAACCTTTGTCCTTATATCTATTGGGAGTTGTTTATTTGCTCTCACGGTTTTTGAAGTGATTGCATTATGAACCGTGGTGAAGATTAGACATAGTTCTCTATGTTGAGATTTCCTTCTCTCGGTCATCCCAGCACACATACCTGGTTACAGAAGTTACTCCAGGACTGAAGAAAGGGCTGAAGCACTCAGTAAAGAATTCTAAGACTTAGCCTTCATCTGTGATTTTTCTTTCAAACTTGAGGTATTGTCACCCTCACATTTGCTGGTGAGTGTTGCTCTCTTTGCTACTAGTTTGCTCTTTCAAACACTCTTCTATATTGTTTTCAGAGATATTGCAACAAATTAGTGACTATGTTCTGGGAGGTACAGAGACTGCAGAATACAGACGAAAAGGCTGCATTGAGTCATATAAACAAGTTTCTAATAGGTTAGCTTAAAGTCATTCCATTAGAATATATCCCAGTTAAGTAAGGTAACCCAGTTATATTTAAATAGTCTTATGTTAAACTTCAGGAAACCACCTGTATTTTTGTACTATTGACATTAGTAAAAAATTAATCCTTGGACATTTTACCAAAATGATGGGTCATATTTGCACATTTTAATTTTAAATTTGTTGGAACTGGTTCTGAGAATTTGAATGTTAAAATTATTCTCATCCGATCAAGAAATAGAAGCAACAACAAATTCATACCCAGCTGTAAAACTTCACATTTCTTATGGTCACAATGAACCTCTCAAATTGATCAAAACATATTTGTACAATGTATTTGACAAATAATTTCAAGAATACATACCCTGTAGAAACCTAGCACTGCACATATTGGCCATCCACCGTCAAAAGCAGTGCTAAATATATCTCTCAAAATTACTAGCTATAAAGTATTTTTCCTAGTTCTTCTAGTTCTTAATAACGATGATTACTTCCTGCTGTATTTGAATGCAGTCAGATACCACAGTGATGAGCACCATTAGGTACGTACACAGACAGAACGTTTTCTTCCAGTTGTCAACAATATTTTTAAACAGTGTCTTTGTTGTATCCCCATAGCTGAATTACTGGCAAGGACAAATAGCCAACACTGAGCTGTGTTTTGGCTGCCTGTATCCATTTTTTAACTTATATCTCAGGCCCCCATCGATTCAAGCTGTAGTTAAATCGAGTTACTACTTCAGGGAGTACTCTTGTCACACAAATCACAGAGCAAAAATCAAGTTAAATTGAGGGGTAAACTTTCTTCCTCAAACCAGCAGAAAAGAGGCTAAATGCACTCCTCCCTTAGTGTGATCTCTAAATGTGCTCCAGGAAGCCTCTACATGCACTCATATCAGGCAAAACAAAGGTTTTCCCCGGTTTCTGAATTTGCTATGACTCCATCTCTATCTCCACACGCACTCACAGGATGTAGAGAGAAAAGACAAGCCATAAATATATTAAGTTACATTTAGCTGCACAAAGATTTTTCTTTGCCTGTGAACTCTCTGGAAGCTGTCAGTACTTAGTGATAGTGGCATTCAGAGCAATCCATTGCCGTTTAAAAATATGTCTGTTTGTTTGCAGCTATTAACAAGAATGAAGATAAAGCTGCAGATGACACTTGACTTGCTTCATTCCCACAGAAACCGTATATCATCAGTTTCAGGTCAAACACCAAGTTAGAGGTGTTTCATTAAAATTTAACCTACGGTTCTAAACTGTCTCACGTGAACAGGCAAGCTAGTCACGCATGTCACCAGGGGAGTGATTTGGAGACCATCAAACCATTGACCTGAAACCTCAGAATAACTTTGTTAGTAAAACATTGGCTTTCCTAGTAAAAAAAAAAAAGAGAGGGTAGAGTTTGAAGGCATGCAGGGAAGGAATGTTAATCTAATTTTCATATCTGCCAGATGAGTAACTGCAGCTCTCTTAGCTTTGTGTATAAAATACAGAATGTGCAATAATACACTAAAGACCTACAAAACCGCGTCAGTCAGTAACCTGAATCAAAACATCAGTTCAGTAAGAATCACAGAGGCTAAAAGTGGTGTGCTAACCACATTGTTTGGAGCGAGTAATGTAACCAGTACTGATTATACCATGGGTCTGCTATTCTGGTGATAAGAAAGTTATTCTGTATTAAAAATGTACATCTGGGCAAGCCTTCTGTGGACCAGTGTCACTCACCTTGTGATCTGCAATCTGCAAGTGACTGCTGGCCTGCCAGAGCATGGCAGGTCCTCTGGGAACTGGCTGTTATGTCCTGACCTCCTCAGTGTCTCTGATTCACAAGAAACAAACAGCTTTGACTGCATCATGGAGGCAAACACGAGTCTCATTCATTGTTTTATGAAATTAGTATTTTAAACAAAAAGGTTTCTAAGAACACTAGATAATGAATTTAAAAAAAGATCAACTTGAAATGTAGCAGTCCAAAAATTTTTTGCTATAAAATTGACCTAATTCTCTAGGCGATAGTATATGTAACTTCGCTATATCTTTTGCTTCATTGACCTCTAAATTTAAAAGAAATCTTATTATATGCTGCCAGTATTAATACAGCAGCTATAATTTACCATATTTCTTTCTTTGTATCAAAATTTGTACACTTTTCATGTGAGTCTTATGATGTGGGTTTATTTCATATTTACTCATAAGCCTTCTCTGGTTTTCTCACTGTGTGTATATACACCTAGGAAATATCAGCTAAAACA
>NW_010410965.1:22318-39509 GCF_000710305.1 Buceros rhinoceros silvestris | reverse complement strand
CGCGCAGGCTCGAAGGTGCCACTCACGTTTGCAGTGAGCGTGGGAAAACCCCTCCCCAAATCTTTGTTCGTGAAGCCAAGCCATGAGATGAGATGAGATCAGCTAAACCAAAATACCGTGTCATGGTTCTATAAAAGCTCTTCCTCTTAAATATCAGTGTAATAAAATGGTAGAACAAAGAGAAGAATGATGTGTACATGTGTGTGGGAGCCGTTTGCTTATTTGTTTTGTTTTCTTTAGAAATGAATCTCCAGAAAAACTTCCTTACAACCTTTTTGTAAACATAAGATAGCAGTTCCCTTTTATTTGCATGTTTCTGTAACAGTACTTAAACAATGATCGGAGGAGAATTGGATTGCTGTTCCCAGCAGCAGAGCACGGAACACAAAAGAACAGTGGTCATTAACTTTTCAAATTGTGAATGATGACAGAAGCTCCAACAATGATCTGATAAGTCATTCACTCTAAGGGTCTCTGGGGAAAATGAGTAGTTTGCTACTTTATTTCACTAATTAAACTAGAAATGTCTGTGTCCTTACTGCTGGGTGAACTGCCAAGATTCAGTGCTCTTTTTTAAGCTACCTGATCCGCCACTGATGTCAGTCACAGCAATTAGCCTGCCAACAAAATCATACGGCAGAAGGTACCATGCCAGACATGCACCATCCTTCCACTCTTCTCTTTGTTGTTTGGAATAAGAAAAAAGAGAATTCAAAGTGTTGTCATGTGTTTAAAGATAAGTGTCTGACTCTTGCAAGCTTTAACATTTAACTCTTCTATAACTCTCTGCTCTTTGCTGCTTTCCTTTAATGAGATCAATTCTCATGCTAATAGTCTCCCACCTATCAGCGTTTTGCTCCTGTTTAACCTTATCCACACGACATTTTACACGACCACAATGACATAATTTGCAGCAAGAATGGCAGATCTTTTCCTACAAAACTATGCTCCAGAGTCCACAAAGCAATCAAACAAACAAACAGATCCAATACATTTGATATCAGAGAAGGACCATGCTTGAATGGGGCAACCAACAATGTTCCCAAGTACAGGCACCATAAGCAAATACCTGTAGTTAAGAGAGAAGCTGGCCCTGCTCATCTGTCAGATTGGTATGAACAGATCTCAAAGAGACCTCAGAAGGGTACATTAAGGATTGCTTTCGGTTTACTCAAAGTTATCAAAGTCTCTGTTGAAGCACCTTATTGCTGAGCAACTTAAAACAAACCTCTAGACTCTCGAGGCACTACACCTACATTGAACCTCTTTTCATATGTTTAAAAATTGAGAATTTATTACTACCATCTGCCTTTCATACTCTCCCAGGTGCTCTAATAGTCCTACATGCCTGGCTGTATCTTTGTCTTGACTAACTGCTATGCTGCTTTACACTGGTGTTCCCAACAGCAGAGGCACTGTGTCCCTGGACAGGAATTGTAAGTAACTGTAAGAAAACACTTCTTACAGCATGACAATTTTCCAAGGATGCAAGCAGGTATTGTGAATGTACTTTGCACAGTCAGGCATTTAATACGCTTTGTTCAAGCTCACTGCAAGGAGTTGAGCAGCACAATTTCCTTCAGTCGCTTCCTGAGGTAATGAAACCTAGTGGTGAACTATACTCTGCTTATTCATTTTGCTGCTAATTATGTTGACTTTTGACTTCATAGAGAAATTTCTTGGTTTGTGGTTCAAAATAAAATTGAAAATTTTATCATTCTGTCTGACACTGTCATTTCCAGAAGTTCATATAGATAGATTCCCTGCAGCCATTTTCATTTTGGAGACAAATAATCCAAGTCTTTACAGTCTCATGAAAGGATGAACTGGTTGAAGAAAATACAGATCTTTTGAACAGGAGCAGTTATATACTAGTATCTTCATATCGTAATGCAGATTTTGAGAAGATTACCTGAGTTTTCCAATAAAAGAGGATCTAAATTCAAAGTTAGTCAAGGATTGATTATATCACGGAATTTCTGTTTGGTATCTGTAATAAACCTGTTCAGTAATGTTGCTGACACTTTTTGGTCCAAGGCTGTCAAAGAAAAAACCACCTTCCTTTGATTGCACTTATTTCTGAGAACGCATTATTCAAGTAATGAACACATCTTCTCATGGAGATTCTATTCTAGAGACATATGTGTACCTTTGGATGAATAAAGAGGAAGAATAACTGAAGAAAAAGAAAGCTGAATAAATAATTTTAATGTTTGAATTGCATGGGTATCCTACATTTGGCAAGCAGTTTTAGGGTCTGACCAAGTACCGATGACTAGAAGATATCCTTAAGCAAGTTTCATTAGTGATGGGAGGACTTAGTTGTGCCTGAAAGGTCCAGCTTCTTGACATTTGCTAAATAAATCAACATTTGGAGTCCATATTATTAGAAAACAGCCTATGGGCTCCAGTAGGCTTTATATGAATGTTCAAAAGCGATTCCTTGTGGAAATACCAAATTTAGTTCTAGATTTTGGCTAGTTTAGGTACTAGAACTAGAATGTCAGGGAATACAGTTTAGTAAAAGCTCATTTTCCAGCTTTCTTTTTCCTTTTCAGTGCTATCCTTGCTGTCTCTACAGAACATCACAGGCATAATGTGTCTCAAAATCAGAAAGAAAATTCGTAACTTTGGCACCAAAATGTCAATGAACATCTTATAAGCCTGTCTTCATAGGAAGCATGATACTTGGACAAGTGGAGGAAGAAACTTTGTTTAGTTAAAAAAAAAAATTAATCCATTTAATTAGATTTCTCAGCACTTATTAATAATTTGTTTTGTTATAAGTTTTCTTCTATATACTAAAATACTTTACAGAAGCAATAAAAATATATTATATTCAGATGACTCAATACTTATTATAAATTTCAAAATCAAATAGGATAGAAATACAGCAAAATTGTCCTATATTGGGATTCAGATCAACCCTAATATATAAAGTTGTATTCATCCTTTACAAAGAAATCATTAAGAGAACAATAATGAAAGACAAGAATTCTTCAAACCATTGTTATACAAGCTGGAAACTATTTCTACAAGAGACTTCTGTGATTTATCGACCATGGATTATTAACATAACAGCTCAATCTAAACACACATAAATTCATTGTGTTCTGAAAATGAAGGAATTTTGAATTATTGTAAAACACAATTTCTCTGAATTAAGCAACATCCAAACAGAGCAAATATTTGGTGTCAATGTGGATAAATAAATATTATGTGACTGACTCACCATTTCATGTAAAAAACTGCTAAATCAGTGACGATATATATTAATAGTATTTAAAGTTCTTTCCCAATATTTTCAGCAAGATCATTCAGCAAAGAAAACCAAAACAATAGAGGCAATCCTTATGTAAAAGGGTTTTGCAGTCAATGCTGCTAATCTCTACTATTTAAGTCTGCACTTTCACAAAAATAAGTAATTTATGCATCTTTTTTTTTTTTTCAAAATCTGAAGTCCCTAGCCGTGTCAGTTCAGTTCCTGTTCTTCTCCCGTTACAAAAAAACTAACAACAAACAATTGAGCAGGTTTCTTTGGGTTTTTTTTTTTGGGGGGAAAAAAAGTTGTTTAGGAGTTGCGGTCACAGTCTATGTGTCATGAAAACAGGCAGTGAGCACAAGTAGCCTGAGAAACAAATTACTCAGCAGTGGCTCAGTTTTATTTTATTGCTCTATCTTCATATGTACTTGAGTCCAGATGCTTAAGCTTCATGAAAAAAAATCCCAAGCAGTGAGGCCTCATAACTCCTAAGGCCAGGAACATCTGCCTATGTTACAAAGCACTGAAGAGGTAGAGTAAACTAAAGGGGAGAAAAATAATTTACTAACACGCCTCACTTTTTTTGATGGATGTATTGAAAAGGATCATAGAAAAGTATAAGTCAATATTGCCTAGCTCACATAACACTGTATTCTTTGCACGTACAACCTCCAAAGGACATTTACAAAACATGTGCCTAAATGTTCTGTAAGCCACTCACTATACTACTGCTTAAAGTTTATGTGACACTTTCTCCAAAATCTCCTTCCACTGAACAGAGCTGTCCAATATTCTTTTGAGGACTGTGAGGTAGTCGGGTTGCTGTTGATGCTTCTCAGCCTTGCAGACGGGAAAATGTCGGTTTAGGATTTGCTCGAGCCTAGAGATCGTCAGTAAGTAGAAGGTAGATTTCTTTTAAAGATTTCTTAATGACTTGAATTCTTGAGGATTGCTTCATCTCAGGCACACAGAGGTCTTAGCTGTCACGCACCAGGGATGGAAGTCACTGCATGGCTCCTGCTGACCATTTGTATTTATCTAAATGGCTCATAGGAGAGATTTTCATATGATTTGGGTGGGTGGCCAGCCTGCTCTGCCCCTTGATGTCTGCGCCAGCATTCTCAGAAACAGAAATCAGTGCCCCCCAACTTCCTTCAATCAACAGGCTCTGATGGAGTAAATGCAAAAAAGAGCAGAACAAAATCCAGGCTTCTGGCATCACCATGCTCTGCACAGCCTCACTTCACTAAAAACCCAAGGATCTCTGTAAGCATCCTCAGTCTCCTTCCTTTTACTGTGCTCCCCGTCCCATGGCCCCTTCACATCACAACATCACTTCACCTACTCTGCAAGGAACACAGTAGAACTGTGCTCCAAAGTATTATTCATATCACCCCTCCCCCATCCTCAGCTCACCACAGGAAGGATAAGAAAAAATAAGTCTGCTATCTGTTTGGCCAGTCACCAGTGGTGTTCCTCAGGGCTTAGTATTGGGGCCCATTCGCTTTAACATCGTTATCAATGATCTGGATGAGGGGATCGTGTGCACCCTCAGTGGGTTTGGAGAAGACACCAAGTTGGGTGGGATTGTTGATCTGCTTGAAGGTTGGAGGCTCTACAAAGGGATGTGGACAGAGTGGATTAATGGACCAAGGCCAGTGGTATGAGGTTCAATAAGGCGAAGTGCCAGGTCCTGCACTTCAGTCACAGCACTCACCCTGCAACACTACAGGCTTGGGGAAGAGAGGCTGGAAAGCTGCCCAGTGGAAAAGTACCTGGGCGTACTTGGTTGACACCTGGGGGTGTTGAGCCAGCAGTGTGCCCAGGAGGCCAAGAAGGCCAAAAGCATCCTGGCTCGTATCAGCCATAGTGTGGGCAGCAGGAGCAGGGCAGTGATTGCCTCTCTGTATGTGGCACTGGTGAGGCTGCACCTTGACTACTCTGTTGAGTTTTGGGCCCCTCAGTACAAGAAGGACATTGAGGTGCCAGAGTGTGTCCAGAGAAGGGCAATGAAGCTGGACAAGGGTCTAGAGCACAAATCCTATGAGGAGAGGGGCTGAGGGAACTGGGGTTGTTTAGCCTGATTTTCCTTATCTTCAGGCTTTTCTGAGGGCTCTCTAAATATTATCTCTTACTTGTAAAAGGAGTCGTCAAAATCTGGATCACTCCTTTGTGGTTGACTCTGGGCTGGATAAGAGGCCCAGACCCCTCATCTCAGTCTTCATAAAACACTGGATCTCCTTGATTTCTGCCAACTTTTCAGGTTTAGGAGATGATGAGTTGCAAAGGCACCTTTACAGTCCTATACTTACACACTGATGTTAGCAGTGATGTGTGTAAGATCAGTAGTCACCTCCTGAAATAAGGACAATTCCAAAGTAAAATAGCCTGTGACTTGTCAGGACAAATCTGATTTCCCCTTTTGAAACTAGATGACAATGGCAACTTTCTATAATTGCTTACATCTCCATTAAATCTTGCAACAATTCTCCGTTACCAGAAAGTATTAGCGAAAAGGAAGTACTCCTTTGCATTTAGCAGCTTTGGCAAGGTCTCAGAGGGACTGGGGTCAGCAGTTTGTTACAGTTACACAGACAGGTCTCTCTTGAGAGATGTCTCTTGATGTGAACAGTACAGACTTATTAATGCCTGTTGCACCCCTATTGACTCCACCTCTGAGACAATATAGTTTTCCAGTGATGTTATCACTGCTATTTCTGTACTCTTAATATTAGTCTATTTCTGCTTCAGAATTAACAGAAGTAGCTTCTGCTCACTTTAGAAGAGGTCTTTCAATAATTTAGAGACTTACCTCTCTTTTTGCACCCCATCCAGATCCAAATATTACTTCCTTATTGACCCAAGGGCTTGCAACAGTCTCTTCAATCTGAGCTGCAAGGCTCCAGTCATAGAATTGACACATCATTTGGTTTAATGAAGAGCAGGTGTTTGGTTTCACCTAAAACTTTTAAAGCATGTTAAACATAAGTCGGATAACTATTATGTAAACACACCTGTGACCTCAGGTGAAAAAAAAAAAAAAGCCTCAGCATGTATCAAAGCAGTCCAGAAAAAAGATAAAATCACTGATATTTATGTTGAAACTCCAGATAAGCAAATGTTGATCTTTTCTGTACAGGCAGTTTAACACGTAAGTGCAAGAATGCAGATAAAACTAAAATGTAAATTTAAACTCAGATTACCTTTGTGTAAAAAATGCAATATTCATAAATTAAATAGTGCTGCAGGTGTGAGTGAGTTTCATTGGCCAGTTGGAAAGAATCTACCATGTAGGATATAAGCTAGCTTCTTAAGGATGACTCACACAGTTAATGAGTGGTAACATTAAACCTCATTTTACATTTCTGAATACTCTGAATAGCAAGAGATCTTGCAGTGAAACCTTCAAAGTGCCTAAATGATGAAAGAAGGTAGAGCTTTAGAAAAGTGGATTTCGTGATTTGAGGTCTATTATGTCTTTGATCGTCAATAAGGCTTAACTGCTTCTGAAACTTTAACTCATTTCTTTTTAAGTGAAGACAATATTCTGTAGCTAACATTGCATTTTTTCCTAAACAAGCCATTCTAAGAAGGTTCTTAAAATGAGCTTGAAAGAAAAGATCTCTGTGGGAGGAAGAAGAAGTGAAGAAGAAGTAAAGGTAAGAAAAGGAGTGTACTCTCAAATGCTTTCTTTTCACATACAAATAAAGACGGATTGAATCTTTCAGTGATTATTTAACTGTACTGAACTGTAGTAGATGTCTTTAGAGCTTTTTTACTTGTGAAGCTGAGCAAATTGCCTGAGTGTATTCACTTGAGTTTTTTCATTGTCTTCAGATTTCACTCCATAGCTTCTCTGTGACCTCACATCTGTTTCCATGCACTGAGTTGCCATGAATCTTTCTCATGAGAGAAAGCTCAAACAAGCTAAGACAGAAAACATGTATGTGGATCAGTGTTATTGAAAATATAACTAGATAAATTTTAACTTCAGCTGGATATATCAAAATCAGAATCAAATACAGTAAAAAAATAGATGCATGATTGTCAGGTGCTGAAATTAAAATGAGGAAAATGGATATTTTCTGAATAAGAATAGAGTACGTATTCTTCATCTGAATGTTATTTAATTTATGTCAGTGGAAGGCCCTAGTCCAAAAGACCCCACCTATTTGTTAAAGTAATTCAGTAATAAGTGACAGAATTTAACACTGAAGGACAATGATTATGGAATAGAGTCTCTCCTTTTTTTCATTGAATTTAGTTGTATAATAATGGCACTAACCACTGACAGAAGAAGACAGCTTATAGTACAGGAGCAACGAAAATGTCAAAGATGTTCCCTAAAATCAAGAGTATATGTTTACATATTCAAAAATACTGAGTTTTATGTAGTTATTTTTATGTTTATTTTTATGTATATATATGTATACCTATATCTAATTTATATTTATTTTTAGTTTTATTTATTTATCAACTAATCAAAAGGATAGGAATTAGGAAGGAAAGTCATTGATATGTGTTCTTTATTTCCAGGTTTTTATCCTAACTCATAATCTGATATACCTTATTAAATTCAAAAGTACATGCAACCAAGTTTATCTTTTTCTGGGTGAGACTAACCTCTCCTCTAAACAACGTTCAGTAAAAACATTGTATAAAAACCTGGGAGAAAGTGCATTTACATCTACCAGAGAGAATCAGACCAATGCGACTTCTTCCTTCACACCTCCTGCTAATGGCTGGGAAGTAACGTGACAGTAAGGCCTAATGCCACCTTCTAGGATTCTGCAAATCATTCACAACTGAATGCAAATTATGGTTAAATCTGCCTCAATTCTGGTTTAATTACAGCCCCGAATTTTGGCCTTGCTTCAAACAAACTTTCAAAAGACCTGGGCTGAGTTCCGCGCGTACCGCCTTGCAGAGCTTAGGAGAGTACTCTGATACGTGTGCACGAAGGAGGAAGGATTTATGGGTTTGGATCTCAGCCAAGCCAGATTTGGAAGGCATCGCTGAAATTTGCTTTGAACCCTGCACTTCAGGCAAATCTGGTGAAACTCCAGGAGAATCAAAACCAGTGCAAAAACCTGTTTCTATATCCTCTTGTGAACTCACACTATTTCAGCATTTTAAATCCACATAAAATGAACCCACGCAAAATAGATGCACATGATTCTAGAAGGGCAGGAATCTGGCTCTGTAATGGCAGAAGCCTAACTCGGTAATTTTTAAAAGTGAAGAGTGTAATGGAAAACTGGATTAGCAAGAATAATAGGATAATTTAAAAAATACCAAGGCACCTGAGGATAGCAAAGTTTGATCTCTTTTCAGTAGGACTGTATTCAGGGTCTCATCAATGATACATTGGCAGCTCTGCCAGTCACTCAAAAGCCTCTCATGACTTTCTCTGTCTACTGCAGCACTGTCCAATAACAATAGCACTGTCCCTGTTTAGAATGGCCGTATTAAACCTCTTGATATACACGCCTATCTTGGAAGAACCAGTCAACGGGTCCTTTGAAAAGACATCTTTTTGAATATTATTTCATTTACAAGTAAAGTCACACTGAATTTGTCACATCAAATCAAAGACGAAGTTTGTTGTTAGCTATCAGCAGTGCAAAGATATTTAGTCCACTGTTTTTAAAGATCTGGGATGTTATATAGGGCCCTGCACTTTCCCCTCTGCTTCAAATTCAGTGCAGCTCTAATGTTATTTCTTAAAACTGTGTGGAAATGTGTGACAGTGCTGGCTGTATCCTTCTACACTCTTAATATCCATGCTTTCCTGAGGGATGAGTATTCTTCAACGCGTTTAAAATGCCAAGGTCCTTCCATCTCCTGAAACACACAGACAACAAAAAATGTTCCCTGCCTGCTGCAGATTACTGAGGTGGTATTGTGCTGAGACCATGTTTAGTAATTCACTAGGGCATGAAACTTCAATGCAATGTTCTTCTTACAGCAAAATACTGTTTAACCTCTACGTGTAAGGACAAGATTGTTGCCATTTTCTTTTCTTCTTTCTCCATCAGGCTTTGGCTTTCATACAGAGTCGAACAACTGGACAAGGTCCAATTGAAAATGAGGTGTTACGCAACATAAATAACGTTGTCTTTGAAGAATAAAAACATCAGTTGTAAGGTTTTTCTGTTTGAATGCTGTGAGGATGGTACAGATAATAAATAAGTAGCAAATAAAAAGGTAAATTGATGGCTATTATGACAAACAGAATAGAAAAAATTAAGATAACCAAGGTTATGCATTGTTCCACAAACATTTGGTTTGTTTGTGGTGCAGCATTACGTTTTATAGCTCTACATTTTGAACAAGTAACGATAATCTTTGAAATATGAAATATAAATAGTTACAGATGCAGGTACATTATTTAAATATCAACTGACTCAAAGCATCTACCGTTATTGCTCAGAAATTTTTAAAAATGCCTGGGCTAAAAAAAGTGTATACCTGCTCAAAGAATTGAAATATTTGCACTTTTTACATTTAGATTCTATAACATTGCTATGAGTAGTGGATCTCAAAATTCTTTACAAGTGATTTGAAACCACCCCAAAATCTTTATTTTTCTTTGATTTATACTGATTGTACATACATTTTGTGAAGTTAGTAGTTACATGGTTTTAAAAATGTGGAAGATCTAGAGAATTTGTTAAAGGCATTTTCAAGTGGTATGTCACAAGGTGAGGACTTGAAAAAACATCGTTACCCACTTTTTCTACTCTCTGGTATTTTAGAGATACTTTTTAAAAGCCAAACCTTTACAAATTTGTGTCACCCTTTTGTATACTCTCCAGTACAAGTGTTGTCCTTTACTTTTTTCCCCATCGTGTTTATGGTGATCGTTTCCTATATACATATCTTTACTCTTTTTAAATGTTCCGTGTAGTCCTTTTCCTCTTGTGTTTCTGTCTTCTCTATCAGACAAAACGTCATCCTGCAAATCTTTACACCACATTAAAATTTATTGGAGTGAGCTTTAATGAAGAAGTAGCAGAGCATCTTTTTGGTGTAAGTTCTATTAGCACCGTCATGTCTATTACAGCTGTCGTGTAGTACAGCGTGGTGCTATGCAGAATACAATGAGAAAGATCAAAGTGTGAGTCTTTTCAAGCTCTGTGTTTCTAAGACTACAGTCTTGCTGACTTTAGCAGACATTGATTTGTTACATTTATTACCTCTGATAGTACTTTAACTGTCTAGAGTTGATTTCAATTCAGTATTAGGAGTTGTAGTTATGTATCCTAATATTAGGAAATATGCTAAAGCCTTTTTCTTTCCATATCACATGCTGTCATTTATTGGTTTATCTTCAACATAACTGGTATTGAACAAATAGTACACAAATTCTGAATCCAGAGAGTATACTCTGTTATGTCGTCCAAAGGAGAAAAATTAGGCCTGACGCTGCTATTTTCACTCACTGTTTAAAATATCTATTTAAAATATTTTATTAGCAAATTTCACCTGTGCCTGCAACTCTATCAAATGTCTAATCTAACGCAATCACTGCAATCCAATTTACAATCTCAGAAGGTGTATTAATTCATAAATTTAAGCATAGGGGTAGTCTTGCTGAAGTCAATGTAAAGGTTGGCTCATAGCCATAGTTAGTAACATAGCTGAATCGGATCCCAGAAGACTATTAAGATAAAGAAATTGCAGTGGAAGAGATTTTGAAAATTTACTCTCAGAACAAATTATATGTAAGTGTTCACCTACAGAGTGCACACAGCTAAACACCAGGAAATGGCATCCACAGATGATGTACTCAAAAATGCTCTGAAGAGAGTGAGACTGATTCACCAGGGAGATTAAATAAGAGCTGGCATTCCTTTCAGAAGTATTTTTGAACATTCCAGCCTAACAGATGCCACATAAAAGTTCCTTAGGAAAAGAATTCGATCAGATCTATTTGATATAAATATGAATATAAAAAGAGGTGCCTAGGAATACGGGAGACAGTAAAAAAAAGACAGTGCAAGAGTGGCTGAAAAAGTTTGTTAACTTGAAATATTTTTTTTAAATAATTTTTATAATAAAACTAAAGATGGTGAAAAAAGAACCCAAAACCCCACTGGAAGAAGTATTGATGTCTCTGAAAGTGGGACAGGGAGTCATAATTTTTATTGGTACAGAGTAATTTAGAATTTTGCTAAAAAAAAAAACCCCAAGCAACAAATACTATCCCAAACCGCCCCAACATTTCCCCTAAAGGATAATATCTCAAATATTCCAGATTGTCTCATAGGGCAGTGAATTTTCAAGAAACCTAGATTTTTAACCTCTTATCTTGCAAATGTTTTTCTTTAGTGGTGATGTTAGTAGGTACTTGTCATTTGTACTAAGAAAAACTAACTTGATGTGTGAATGGCTTGACATTCAAAATCAAGGTTTCTTTGGAGAAAGACTCATGCAAATGCTTAGCACTAATATTAGCAGTACTACTCATAGTGAAAGTTAATACATGTATAGAAGTTTGCACAACATATGCAAAATACCAAAATAATTATTGGAACGTTAGTGATGATGGAAAATCCTATATTTTCAATTTTAATTTTTAAATATTATTTCTCACTATCTCAGTGAGTGACTTTGATTACTTTTCTATTGAAAGACTAAAGAAATATGTTGTTAATTATTAATCAGTATTTATGAATTTGATACTCATCTGCACTACTAAGGTACGTGTCCAAACTATGTTGGATTTCCAGGAAAGTTTGCTTATTCCTATTGCATTACATGCCACCCATCCATGAAACTGAGACAGCGACAGTCTACAGCAGGACTGTGGATTAAAAGTCATCTTGCTAGGCTGCCAATTCCAATTGGTTTGAGTTCAGGAAGGCTGGAGCTGAACATGGCAAGGAATGCAAAGAATAATAAGAAGGGCTTCTACAGGTATGTCAATCAGAAAAGGAAGGTGAAAGAAAATGTACCCTCTCCAATGAACATGACTGGCAAGCTGATAACAACAGACAAGGAGAAGGTTGAGGTATTCAACAACATCTTTGCCTCAGTCTTCAATGATAATCTCTCTTCTCACACCTCCCAGGTTGATGGACCTCAAGACGGGGATTAAGGGAGAAAAGTCCTTCCCATTGTAAGAGAAAATCTGGTCCATGACCACCTGAGGAACCTGAACATACATAATTCTATGGGACCTGGTGAAATGCATCTGTTGCAGATGAATATATTTAACATGGGTTGATTTGACTAAAATTCAAACTTTATTGCTAGTATAAGGTAGATAAAAAGGGCTGAATTTTAGTGGCACTTGAAGATTAACCCTTTTTAGAACTAGCAAGTGATTTTGCAAAGTAAAACAGCAACTTGATTACAAATTTGAGAATGACAAGGTTCACACTAACTTACCACAAGGTACCTTAAATCGAAGTGTGTGTGTATGAACAAACACAAGACTTGGATCCAATGCTTGGATCCAGTGCCCAATCTCAAAGGCATAAACCAAACCACCTCAATCGGTGGTGTAGAGAGATGGGAGGAAAAGGCTAGCCGATAGTCCAAATTTCCCTCTTCCAGGTTAAAGTAAATACTCGCAGTGCCTTGTCAGTACTCAACAGCCTGAGTCTCGAGGAGGTGGTCTTCAGCCAGGTCTTGTGTCATCTTTGCTGGCAGATGGCCCTGCGAGGTGTCCCAGCTCAGGGGAGATGCTGGATGCAGCCCAGTGTGACCCAGGAGAGCTCAAAGTGTCTCATTTTGGATTGCTGTTTGTAGGGTCTGAGACAATTGACTTTTGTCAGGTACTTTTCCATTTCATCCTAACACAAGTGATGTAGTATTTCTGTTTGCACATATCCAGAACTTGCTAGACTTTAAGGTTCTGGTATTTTTCCATTACTTGTGCATGCCCAGATCTTGCTGGATCTTGGGGTCCTAGCACCCTCCCTTTGGGCCACAACCAAGTGCAGGTGTACCAGGTCATAAGAAAGTCCAAGAAAATAAGGTGTGAAGTAGGAGCCAGGTGTGCTGAGGGAGCGTCTCCAGAGTCTGGTCCACTGCTGGAGGTAATTGTCGTTATTTTCCACAGAGAACAGAGGAGGCAGGAGCCTGAAATATTACAGGGGTGCCTTAATGGTCTGACACACAACCTTTCACAATCCATGTTTGACTTTTCCAATGGATTGTTGTGTGACCCAGAGACGGGAGTTGTACCCTGTATCAAGAGGCCCATGAATGTGTGTAGGGGTAGAAATTGCACCGCCACAGTGGCCCCTCACACCTCCTGAGGGAATTGGCTGATGTGGTTGCCAAGACACTCTCCATGATATTTGAAGAGTCCTGACAGTCAGATGAAGTCCTTGGAGACTGGGAAAAGGGAAACATTGTACCCATTTTTAAAAAAGGAAGAAGGGAGGAGCCTGGGAACTACCAACCTGTCAGCCTCACCTCTATGCCTGGAAAGGTCATGGAACAGATCCTTCTAGAAGCTATGCGAAGGCATGTGGTGGACAAGGAAGTGATTTGAGACAGCCAGCATGGCTTCACCAAGGGCAAGGCCTGCCCGAGGAACCCAGTGGCCTTCTGTGTTGAGGTGACTACATTGGTGGACAACAGAAGAGTTATAGATGTCATGTATCTGGACTTCTCTAAAGCTTTTGGCACCGTTCCCCACAACATCCTTCTCTCTAAATTAAAGAGATATGGATTTGATGGGTGAACTGTTTGGTGGATAATTAATTGGCTGGATGATTGCATCCGGAGGATAATGGTCAATGGCTCGCTGTCCAGATGGAGATTGGTGCAAGTGGTGACCCTCAGGGGTCCCTACTGGGACTAGTGCTGTTTAGTATCTTCATCAATGACATAGCCATTGAGATCAAATGCACCCTCAGCAAGTTTACAGATGTCACCAAGCTGAGTGGTGGCACATGACACACCTGAGGGATGGGATGCCATCCAGAGGGGCCTGGACAAGTTGGATAAGTGGACCCATGTGAACCTCATGAGGTTCAATGAGGCCAAGTGCAAGGTCCTGCAGTTGAGTTGGGCCAGTCTTCAATATCAATACAGACTGGGAGATGAAGAGATTGAGAGTAGCCCTCTAGAGAAAGATTAAGAGGTACTAGTGGATGAAAGGCTGGACATGAGCCAACTGTGTACGCTTGCAGCCCAGAAGGCAAATGTATCCCGGACTATCAAAAATAGTGTGGCCAGCAGGTTGAGCTAGGTGATCCTGTTGCTCTGCTCTGATGAGACCTTACCTGGAGTATTGCATTCAGCTCTGGAGGACTCAGCATGAGAAGGGCATGAACATGTTGGAGAGGGTCCAGAGGAGGGGCACAAAAATGATCAAAGGGATGAAACACCTCTGCTACAAGGACAGGCTGAGAGTTGGAGTTGGTCAGCCAGGAGAAGAGAAGGCCCCAGGGAGACCTTAATGCAGAATGCAGCCTTTCAGTATTTAAAGGGGGCAGATAAGAGAGACGGGGACAGTCTTTTTAGCAGGTGCTGTTGTAACAGGACAAAGGGTGATGGTTTTACACCAAAAGAGGGGAGATTTATACTAGATATGAGGAAGAAATACTTTTTAATGAGGGTGGTGAAACACTGGCACAGGCTACCCAGAGATGCCTCATCCTTGGAAACATTCAAGTTTAGGTTGAGTGGGGCTCTGGGCAACGTGATCTAGTTGAAGATGTCCCTGCTCACTGCAGGGTGAGGTTGGACTTTGAAAGTCCCTTCCAACACAAAGCATTCTATGATTCTACATCTTCTTTCAGGAATACACTGTTAGAGCACCAGTTTTAGTGGAGATGCTGTGAATACTTTTAATCCTGAACATACTCTTATGTGTACTGAAATCAGATGAGTTTTTCTGTATTGGGTTCTACTGAGATCAACACAGGTTGTTCCGCTCAGTAATACTACCCAACCTTTTTTTTCCTTTTTATTACTAATCTAGAATAGAGAAAATGGTAAATAAAAAAATATTATAAAAATGCTTGAAATTCCCAGTGGAATATATCTTTATAAATAGCAGTGAGGAGACCATTGCCATCGCCGGTGGTTTATGATGCATACTGTTTCAAGAAGAGGGCTTTAGGATAAAATTTTGCCTTTGTTCAAGTTGACAAACTCCCTTCCTCCTCTTAAGACTGCACGTTCTTTATGTTCTATTCTTTACTTACTTTGTGCTTGACCTTTTAAAGGGAGACCTCATAAATCTCAGCAGAACACTTACAGTTTCATAAAATCAAGCACATGAGTTTTTGTGGAATCAGAGTCTCACTGATGTAGAGGCCCATTCTCTACACAAGGAACGGTATCTTCATATGTGATGTTTAAATTATACATGAAGTTGAAAACTGTTGTGGGCAAACCATATTCCCAAAGCTACGTGAGCACCTTGCATCATTTGGAAGATCTCAAAGGTCCATTCAACCATTAGATTTTAATGATCCTGCTTGTCAGTCTTCTAAGCTTCATTTTGAAGGCTAGAGGACATGTGATGAAATTCTACACTGGGTCAGAGAAGAGTAATTAATAAGCATTATACTCATGCTAAGAATGACAAAGTTGGGCACCCGTTTGGTATTTCAGTACCAATTTTTAATTACTTGGTTTCAGGACTATGCTAGTAGTATGTCCTAGCCAATTTTTAAAACAATGGTGTTTAGTATTGAAAACCAGATAAACACGATATGCACTTTCCAAAAAAGAGGGATGCCTATATTTTGTAAATTCATATCCACATTCATATTCAACAATTGCAAAACAAATTTAATGGATACACCTTACCCTGAACTTCCCTTTACAACTGTTTCTCCCACCTTTTTCCTTTCTTTTTCGAAACGGTACTAGTTGTCATGACTGTGTTTACATGTATCTTCAAGGTATCCAAGATGTTTTGAATATAAAAGAGATGTATAATAACATCATATTAGTATTCCAATAAACAAATAGCAATATGTTTCTTAATAGACAATAGTATATCTCAAGGTGCTCTGGGTGTATATATACATACATATGCAAACACATACTTACATATAAACATGCACTTTCCTTGATAGATGATTGTTTATACATGTGATTATACAAACCACAGAAGATGTGTACATTTATCTACTTTCAGGAGATTGTTTAAGGATATAAGTAAATAACAATAAGAATAACAACAGTAGCAATAATATTTTAAAACATAAAGAAAGACAAAATATTTTTCTAATTTTTTTTCAGCTTATGTTCAGGCTGTAAGTTGCATTTCTCTGTCAGGCTGATCTTGAAGGCTGTCTTCAGTAGGAAAACAGGAAAACTCAGACTCCAGACCCACCCTGCATGAGGTACTTCCATGTTGCATCTGCCTGAAGCAGCCTCTGGCACAGCACAGGCCCACATACCATTCCCAGGCAGGTTTCCTAGCACGTGCCCCGCGTGTCAGCTTTTTGTTTTACGTGGCGCTCTTAATGCATGAGAACATACATGTGGACCTATTGTTATCAACACTGCTCTTTCTAGAGAGTTAGTGTGTAATAATTGCTGGTGAGAGTTACTCGTGGGGAGAGACAAAACCACCAACAAACTACTGCTCTAGCCGCTTTCCCAGTCCTGCTTCAAGAGGAGGCACCAACTCCAAAGAATTTGTTCCTGTTTATGTATTAAATATGAAGGGTAAATAAGCTTATTCCTGGTATAGAGAGAGACCTGTTGAGCTAATTCTCAACTAAAATTGAACATCCAAGTTTGATTTTCGAAAGTGTTTTATGAGGATGCCTACAGGCACTACTTAATCAACTACTTCCCAACAGTGTTTCTCAGGGAAGATTGAATGGCAGTAACAGTACTCTTAAGTACTAATTCTAATGCTAATACTAACATTCATATTTGATAATTTTGCTTACTTCTGTTTGTATATTATTTGCTTTTGGAGGTGAGTGCACAGCAGGA
>NW_010410965.1:5398-22215 GCF_000710305.1 Buceros rhinoceros silvestris | reverse complement strand
TAATACATTTTACACTACATTACACACTCGCAGGACCTATTCTAAATAAATCTGTGGGAAATCCAGACAACTAACCACAAGGGAGCTGCAGAAATCTGACCTCTTTCTAAAAGCAAACAACTACTTTTCCCAAAATGGGTTCCATTAAAATTGAATGTCTACCATATCCCAGATACGTGCTTGCCTTGGCTGTAGCATATGTAACCTTCCTTATACTCAGCATAGGAAATAGTTACAGAAGCAAATTTAGCTGCTGTGAATGACACTGTAAATATCTTTGACAGTCCAACTATAAATGTCAGGCATTTCTTTTCAGGGATTATGTGATGATCCCTTCGGAAGGACAGATGAATGACTCTATTTTAAAATAAAGTTAATAATTTTCTGCAATTATTCAGGAAGAGCTAAGCAGAAAAACCTGTTTCCACATAAAACAGTTGAATTAAACATCAGCTCTGACTGCTGTATTTCAGATGTTCGATAATGTCACTAATTACATAAAATAATTTTATGCTAATATGAATAGAAAACAGTGCCCCTAGTTTCTGTTTTCTCTGGGCAATCTAGTTATAAACTGTTGCTAAATATGAATATCCTTTTAAACAAATTAACAAACCATGGTAGAACATATTTTTCAGGTTTTACGAAATACTCATGGATGGTATCACAGGTCATTATTTTTCTTTATATAGTTGAGTAGGAAAGAAAATGTGAAGTGCAAAGTGTAAATTCAAGTATTTTCTATAGTTATTGAAATAATTGTTAAAGAACAGAATATGAGCTAAATAAATACAATCCATATTGCAACCTGTCAAATCTCTGCATTCTTGGAAGAATTAAAAAAACAGAGAACAGCTGTTATGTTTGAAGTTTTGTGGGAAAAGAACACTTTGTGTATTTTCAATAGCTTATGTCTTTCTGAAGCCCTTTGGAAGATTTATGTTAAAGATAGACTGAAGTTAGGTGGGTTCAAGTTGCTGTATGAAAACTTGCCAAGTAAAGCACAGAATTCCATAACTCCTAAATGTGATGACTTTTTTCCCCCCTTAAAACCACTGAAAAATAATATAGCAAAGCTACAAGCACAGACAAACCAATCTACCTACATAAACACGTACAACAAAAAAGTCTCTTTAAGATTTGTTCTTTTCAAACATCTTCCAGAGGTCCAAGACCACTATTTACTGTATCAAACTTCAAGTTGTACGAAAATGCACCTCAAATGCATTAATAACTAAAGACATATCAAACATTATCTATTGAGATTAGCATTGCTCATCTCAAATCTTATTGCACTAGCGAGATTTGTTTCTGTTACAAACGTTGTCCCGGGTTCAACATGGAGGAACCGGATGCTCTTTTGTAACATGTTCATAGAAAACTGTCCTGGGACATGATAGCTTGCTTCGGCACATTTCATAAAGGTTTCCTGGGGAGGAACAACCCAAGGTGGATACTTCATTCAAACTGTTGTGCCAAAATAAAGTCCACCACATCCTTTTATCCACATGGGCACAAGTTCTCTTTCCATAGCAACAAATACACACTCATTTCTGCAGATAAATGCCTGCTTCATCTGTGCCAAATCCACATCATCATAGATATCACTGTCCGTTTGCACAACACACTCTTTTACACCTGCCGGCAGTTACACGGTGCATCAACAGGACCCCAGGAGCTGCTGACGTATACAGAAAAACTGCCATGTTTTGGAAACCTTCAAACTGAACTTGGCTTTCACAGTCTCCTCCTCCATAGAGTGTCATCACACTTTATGGCTCCAACAAGGTACCGATGCACTTTAGAAGCAGGTAGAGGATCATTTGGGGCTCTGACCTGACTGTTTGGAGTACTTGTACAACCCTCTCACCTACTCTGTCTCTTGGTTGTTCTAATTATCACAAACAAAACCACAAAACCAGCTTGCTCATAGGGGATGTCACTTACTCAGCACTTTTCAGCGTTCCCTCAGTGGGAAGCCACTTGTCAATCAAAATTAAATTCCAAGCCACATTCTTCCAGTGACTCAGAACTAATCACTTGATACTCAAATAAAGTCAAACAAGATATATTCTTTGCAGTTTAAATGAAGTGTTTTTTCATGACAAATAACTTTCCCTAGTGTTTATACAACCCATACCTCCATTCTCAGTTGTTTAGAGATATGAGAAGTGCCATAGGCAATTATGTTTAAACATAATAAAACAATATTAGATAAATAGAATGTCTGTAGGTATTTTAAGTATTCCTTAAATGCTTGTAAAGGATTTTTTGCTCAACCAGTATCCAAGAAAAAGATTAGAACAGTTCCAATTTGAATAAGAAAGTTCTGCAGTCTATAAGTGAAAGTGAGGGCTGACTTTTGTACAATATGTAATCAATATCCTGTCCCGAAAAAAAAAAATTATTGTCTTATACAATAATTGTTATTATAGCAATTATTATTATAATAAAAACATTGTCGTAGAAAAGGGTCCAACTGAGGGAGTTTTTGTCCCTCGATCGCATTATATGTGTAAAGAACACATTGCTACTGTTTATTCTGTGAGAATGTAGCAATGGGGTACTGATGTGACAATTTCTAAAAGTGGTACTGAAATAATGCTGAGCAGATATTGCAAAATATCATTTATTAACAATCATTTAATTGATTTTTATGTCTCTTTTGTTTTTGTTCTTTGATTTCCAAACTGTAAAGTTTATTGACAGAAAAGCTTCAAGAAGATAACTGATACTTCAGAGTATTTACCAACGTGGAATGTATTTTAGATAGATATTTACACTAAAACATAATTCTGTCAGTTACAAACCTGAAGAAAAGGATTCCTTCCAGGCAATCTTCTATAACAGAGTCATGGTGGTGTTTTCTGAATTTCAGAGAGCAACCACACACATGAAAACTCACAAGGAATTAGTTGACTGAAACACATCTGAGTTTTGTCCAAAAAATGGATGTGACTGATTGCCAACACTTGCAAATAGATAAGGGATTATTTCACGAACTGCCAACAAATAGCTCTATGACACTACTCAAGTCCCTATATGAGGAATATTTTATTTTAACTGTAGTCTCTTTTCTAGCAGTCCACTTAACAGAAAAATAAATGTTTTCATTGTTTTCTCTGACATACTGTTTGTGAATCCTCATATCTCATATATATGAATAGAGAGGGAGGAAGAGAGGGAGAAAAAGGAAGAGAGAGGCAGGGGGAGAGAGAAAGTTTCCTATTTAATTATATACTGGTATGATGTCTAATTTTTGCATATGGAGTAACTTTGTTTTTAAAGAAAAAAATTAAAGCCTTTGGTAGGGCATTAGAAAGATTGATGCATATGACATCACGTGCTTTATAATACCTATGTTGAATTCATCAGCAGAGCACAGCGCAATTTAAAACCCTGGGTAAAGGCTGAAGTAGCATGCAAAGTGCTTAGCTATCATTTATCCAGAGAGGAGGCTTATCCAGCAATAGCAATTCAGAAGATGACAGCAAGACTTTCATCCTTGTCCCTTTCTCCTTCAAGTCCTGATGGGAAGGAACAATGTCAAGGGTGGGTCTAACCATGGGAGAGCTAAGATCTATAAAGTCTGAGAAATCAAATTGAAGAAGTCCTCTGCACATCACTTACCTGTGAAGACACAGTAATCTGGACTAAAAAATCCTGGTAATTTAGCACAAAACACTAAAAAACCCTTATACATGCATTCTCTCATTATAAAGGTACGTAAGACAGCTATGTCCTTGAAATAGTTTGCAGGCCCTCTAGTAATGTTGACTCCTTTCTATGTTTTACAAACAATCATCAGAGCAATGATACACAGCAAAGATACAGTCTTTTCCACTGTCTTTTCCACTGTCTGTGGATGGTCAGTAAATACAAGCATTTGGTACCCAAATCTGCCTATTTGCAGTCCTCATGTTTTCAGCATCATGCAAAGGTATAACAGGAAAGGATGTTACAAAGTGTTTATTTCTGCTGTCATTGAACCCAACGAGAATATTCTATTACTGAAACCAGAGAAAACAATTAAACCGGATGAATAAAGTAACATGTTTTGGAGATTACAGTAAAATCCTGATGAGCTACTTGTATATTGAAGTTAACTGTGATTGTTTCCCTAGAGGAAAGGAGACAGCCAGAAATAGCTGACTAACGCATATCAACTTCTGGCTACGTGGCTGGTGATTTCTCGAGGCCTGTACACCAACACAAAACAGCATGAGAAATAAACAGGAAGAACTGGAGATCAGTGTGCGGTTGCGGGGCCATGATCTCATTGCAATTACAGAGACATGGTGGAATAGCTCACTTGATTGGAACGCTGTCATGGTCGGCTATGTACTTTACAGGAAAGACAGATCAGCAAGGCAAGGTGATAGAGTTGGTCTTTATGGGGAATGTATATCGAGCTCTGCCTAGAGGGGGATGAGGAATGACTCGAGAGCTTATGAATAATAATTAAGGGGGAGTCTAATATGGGTGACACTGCTGCGGGTTTTATACAGGCCACCTGATCAGGAATAGGAAGTTGATAAGGCCTTCTACAGACAACAGGAAAGTAGCATCACAATCACAGACCCTGGTTCTCATGGGGGACTTCAACCACCCTGACACTTGCTGGAAAGACAACACAGTCCAGAGGTTCCTGCAGAGTATTAATGATAACTTTTGGGCAGAGGTCGTGAGGGAGCCAATGAGGAGAGGTGTGACACTGGACCTTATACTAACAAAAAAAGAAGGTATGGTTGGAGATATGGAGGTTGGGAACAGCCTTGGATTCAGTGACCATGAGATAGTGGAGTTCAGGATCCTATGTGGAAGAAGACCTACTTGGAGGAATCCCATGAGTTAGGACTCTAGAAGGTAGGGAGGCCCAAGAAAGCTCGTTAATATTCAAGCACCTCTTCTTCCTAGCTCAAGACTGATGCATCCCTAGGAGTAAGAAATAAAGCAAAAGAGGCAGTAAATATGCATGGATGGGCAAGAAGCTTCTGGAAAATCTTGACTGGAAGAAGGGAATTTACAGAATGAAAAAAGGGACTGGTCACTTGGGAGGAACAGAGGAATGTTGTCAGAGTATGCAGAGATGCAACGAAGAAGGCTAAAGCCCGCTTGGAATTATATCGGACAAGGGATGTCAAGCACAACAGTAGCAAAACAAACACTAGGGAAAATGTGAGCCCACTGTTGAATGTCCTGTCAGTGGAGGATACAGGGAAGGAGGAGTAACTGAATGCTGCCTCGGCTTCAGTCTTTACTGATAAGGCCAGCCCTCAGGGATTACAGACCCTGGAGGTAAGAGAGAAAGCCTAGAGGAAGAGGTGAATCAGGTTAGAGATCATTTAGGCAAGCTGGACACGCACAGATCCATGGGCCCCAGTGGGATGTATCCACTGAGGGACCTGGCAGGTGTTATTGCTAAGCCACTCTCTACCATCTTCAAGAGGTCCTGGAGAACTGGAGGAATAGCCAATGTCAGTTCAGTCACTTGTTCTTCAAAAGGGTGAGAAGGAGGACCCAGGAATCTACAGGCCAGTCAGCCTCACCTTCATCCCTGGAAGGTGATCAAACAATGCATTCTGGATGTCATCTCTAATCATGTGGAGGAAAAGAAGATTATTGGGAGTGGTCAGCATGGTGTGGATTTAGATGAGTGGTTGGTGAGATGGGTTGAGAACTGGCTGAATGACAGAGCTCAGAGGGATGTGATCAGATGTGCAGAGCCTAGTTGAAGGCCTGTGGCTAGTGGTGTTCCCCAGGGGTCAGTGGTGTGTCCAGCCTTGTTCAACACATTCATCAATGACTTTGATGAAGGGATAGTGTACCCTCAGCAACTTTGCTGATGATACAAAACCGGAAGGAGTGGCTGATACGCCAGAAGGCTGTGCTGCCATGCAGCGAGACCTGGACAGGCTGGAGAGTTGGACGGAAAGGAACTGAATGAAGTTTCAACAGGGGCAAGTGTAGGGTCCTGCACCTAGGAAGGAATAACCTCACGCATCAGTACAGGTTAGGGGTATACCTGCTGGAAAGCAGCCCTACAGAGAAGGAACTGAGAGTCCTGATGGATAAGTTTACCAGGAGCCACCCAGTAAGGTCAATGATACCTTCGGGTGCATCAAGAAGAGTGTGACTAGCAGTTGAGGAAGGTTTTCCCCTCACTCTCTCTGCCCTAATGAGGCAACATCTGGAATACTGTCTCCAGTTCCAGGCTCCCAGGTTCAAGAGAGACAAAGAGCTACTGGAGACAGTCTGGGGGAGGGCTAGAAAGATGGTGAGGGGACTGGAGCATCTCTCTTACGAGGAAAGGCTGAGAGACCTGGGTCTGTTTAGAGTGGAGAAGACTGAGAGGGGATCTTATCAATGCTTATAAATAGCTGAAGGGCAGCAGTTAAGAAGATGGGGGCATATTCTTTTCAGTGGAGCCCAGCGACAGGACAAGGCACCATGGGCATAAACTGGAACACAGGAAGTTCCATGTGAACATAAGGAAAAACTTCTTAACTTTGAGGGTGGCAGAGCACTGGAACAGGCTGCCCAGAGAGGTTGTGGAGTCTCCTTCTCTGGAGGTATTCAAAACCTACCTGGACACAATCCTGTGCAACCCGCTCTAGGCGAACCTGCTTTAGCAGAGGGGTTGGACTAGATGATCTCCAGAGATCCCCTCCAACCCCTAACATTCTGTTAACAAGTGTAGCGTAGCATAAAAGTCCCCAGATATGGTTGGGCAAATCTTTCTCCCAGGGTATGAAAACCAATGAGCAGGCTCCACAGGTTTGTTAGTGGTAACACTTCCAGACTTACTGTCCTCCATTCCCTTTTCCCCCTCCTCATTCTTCTTCCACTTGTCCCATTTACCTTGTTCCAATCCCTGCTTCAGTGTTTGTAATGGTTGCAATGAAAAGGACAGAAAAAGTACATCCCCTACAGGATTTTTCTCTTTGAGTGTTGGATGACTGAAGAAAGTTCAAATTGCAAGATATTTTCTGCAACTCATTCATTATTGGAAATTCTACTCTGGTAGAATACAAAGGATGTCAGAGGCTTGATTTTCCAGTTAAGACCAGTTACTAAGGTCCAATATGGTCTTTCAAATCTGTTACACTATGTTCTGTTTGATTTTTTTTAAGCTGAGACACAAAGAACACTCGATTTTCCAAACTTATTAGCAACTTAACAGATAATTAATTTACTGTAATTGCAAAAAGTGCTTACTGCACTTCTGTACTCTTTGTGGCCTTGTCTTGTAATCCATAGAAATACCTTGCAGCTTAAAGGAAGTTAGAACCCAAGATGACCATAAAACTATTACTGAAATTGTGCCGTGGAGGATTTTATCTTGAAGACTTTATTCAGTGTTTGTTCATTATCATTTTACTCCACTGATATACATCCTAAAATGTACGTCTTATATATATATGTCCTATCTTATATATACACTTGATAAAGCAAAGACTTAAATGTTTTCTTTGTATGGAACTTTGAATCAGTAACTATTTGTTTTGAAAGTTATTTGGAACAGGAGGTCACTGAACATGGAAATACTACAGCAAATTAGTTAATGATGCTGGCTAGTTGCCATTAAATACTGCAGTGAAAAGAACAGGAAGAGGGCTGGATACAAATAGACAATTAGACTTCCTAGAATATTATTTCTGAAGATCATTATAAGAGACTTTTCAATAAATTTGAGGAATGGCAAGAGCGGTCAGCCTTCATACTCGCAGCTCAGAATTTCCATCTTTCACAACTAATAAAAATTGTTTATATTGTTTCAATTCAGGTACTTAACAAATATTATTTTTAACGGTGAATTATTTCTCCTTTTTTACCCTTGTTCTAGTTTTCTATTCCTAAAGAAAATACCTGAAGGGAGGAAAATATCTGTGGAACACATTTCTGGGAACAAGTTTTATTATTACTATAGTAATAGAACTGTAGTACTATGGCTAACAATTTCTTACTTATTAAAAAAAAAAAAAGCTTCCTATCCACTGCCATACCTTCTTGAGCTGGAACAAGTTTTATTATTACTATAGTAATAGAACTGTAGTACTATGGCTAACAATTTCTTACTTATTAAAAAAAAAAAAAGCTTCCTATCCACTGCCATACCTTCTTGAGCTCTTTGTCTCCTAGGCATTGACATCCAGGTTCTGGCTGTCTGTTACTAACAATACTTTCCAACCATCTCATGCTTTCAACCATGCTGCCTTTCATGGTAAACAGGTGCTTCCAATGAAAGATGTCAGAGGTGTTTCATTATCTTGACATTTTCACGTTGTTGATGTTCATGCTTTTTGTTCTGCTCTGTATCTGAATTGAACTTTGATGATCAAGGTTATATTTACTATAGGAAAGAGGGAGCTAAGAGATCTTTACATTTTGCATTTGATCTCACTCCTCATCCTCTGCTGTAGTAGGAATGAGAACTGTTCCAATGACACATTAGAACAGCAAACTAGGGTGCGTAAAGCCTCTTTCCATGCCTATGTGGCCATGTCAAACCAGTACAGCCAATGTATCTCTGTGATTAGGCTCTTGGATTTTGCAGGCGATGGTGAGAAGCTCTGTGGTGTCCATGATCCGGGCTCCAAGCGGGGAAGTGCTCATGAATTCATGAGTCCAGTGCTTTCCATCACGTAGATTTAAATCTGGAAAATATGGGAAAGTTATGCATGAATATTACACATGACTAGTAGAATCTTCATGTTAAATTCTACAGAACAGATAATCTTCTTGAAAGAACATGGAAGTTAGGAGGGTTTTTTTCAGAAATTATTGGAACATTCCCTTACTCCTCATCTGAAAGAAAGAATGCATTGGTCCCAAGTGAATCACAAGTTTAAGTTTATTTTTAAATACATTCTAAAATGAAAAAGCAACAACTAAGCAAAATACAGTTTTGCTTTTTAGAACAACAGTTAATGCTGTGTGTCTGATAAGAGTGCTTTCCTAAACTGCAATCTTTAAAGGAGACTTTAAATATTTTCTAAATTTTTTTTGGAGTTTCTCCAGTTATAGAAGTATTACATGAAGTTGATAGGTCAACAATATTCCTCCTATATGACCGTGTACATTGCCATATTCCTGCCTATTTCAAACACTTGTTTTACTGTGATCTTACATTCGAGTAACTTTTGTCCTTTTACTTTTAGGAACTCTTGAGTCCTTTTTTTTCCTTTTTCTTTTTTTTTTTTAAGTTTTTTTTCCTTTTAACAAGCTTGTTTTGATTGAAAAGGATGGAATGTCCCCTCTCATGGTGACTTTGCTTTTGTTTGGATTATGAACTTCTGCAGCATATAACTTCAAGGAGATTCAATTTCCAAGATTAAAAAGAGATTGATGAATTGCAGTGATAATTTCTTTACGAAGCAAAGTGCATTCCAAACATTTTTCCCATGACAAAAATGTTTTATTTGCATTAATAGCCTGTGCATACACAGTATATATACACACATATATATACAGTGTAATCCTGAATAGGTCTTTCAGGATGTCGTTTTCTCCCATGACCTGATTTCTCTGTGTTAAAAAATTCTATTACAGCAGGAAACTTCAATGATATTAAGAGCTGCAATTAACAACATACATCTAAATGGGGACATTGCAGGCATCAAGGCATGTTATTTCTGATTAAAAGACACAAACAATTATAAAATAGGAAAAAGCCAATCATCAAGACTTGCTGAGCTCTTTCCTGTACTGTTGCAATATACAAAATATATTGTGTGCTGCTATGGCTAGCAGTCAATTTTGAAGAGACAGAAGTAAATATAATTCAGTATCTTTTTGTTTAATCTTATTTTTCATCAGGATTCTTCTTTATTCTTTCATATTCTACTTCTTTCAAAACATAACGTCGTGATTTTATTAAATTTGGGAAGAACATGGCACAGTGGAAAACATGCCTTCAAATTGTAAAGATGCTACCCAATCCTCAAGACTTCCATCTTCTCAACCCATAGATCCACAGATCTAAACAGTAGAGGTAAGGCACACAGAGTCTTTGACTTAAACTCTGTAACCTCTTAACATTGAACAGAAGGTCAAGTGTGTTAGATATGTGACTCTGATTTTAACCGAGATTGCCGCCTGCCTGAGACTTTGAGTGAGTTTTGTGTTCAACTACAGATTGAGAAAGAAATACATAAATTTATTGTATAAAACTATGCCTCTTAATCCTTATATTTTCATAATTTTCAAACATTTATTTAGCTACAGGTGCTGAACTAACGCTGATGAGTTTGGAGTTTTTTCCATTAATACAAAATCACAATTACAGTGTGAACACAAAACTATAACTGTATTTATTAAGTGTTCCTTATTAGAACATAGAATCTATAGAATAATTCCAATAGGATGTATAGAATAACACTAAGGAAAACTGAAAGTAATTTAAAATTCTATTCCAGCAATTGAAATGATTATTTCAGCCAATGTTTGCCTTTGAAGAGTAAGACAGCAATTTTAATATATTTTTCTCCTAATTAGGGTCACAGTTCCTTATTTTTCAGAAACTGTGCAAACTTCCAAAGTACATGTGGATTTACTGTATTTGTATTTGTATTTGTACAGGATATTTCCTGTAGTTTTAGTAAGACCATTATTTCTTTGAGTAAATTCAAAATTTATGGGTCTGAACCACTTCCACTGAAGACAGCATCATGACCAACATCTGCACTTCAGCAAGCTAGAATTATAAGATAGCTTCCTCCCTTTATTTTTTTTTGTCATATTCTCTATATACCAGGATGGATTTCTAAAATATACTTCCTTTATGTGCTTTGAGAAAGGACACTACATTAGTATAGCTTATAAACATGCTGGTTATGGTTGTATAACTAAAGATTTTTTACACAAATAAGTGACAAATACAACTGCTATTACAAACAAGGACTACAGAAAGCGTCCAGTAAAAATTTTAATCCTAATTTTTTGTTTACATAAGAGATTTTCGTAGTAAGTTGAATAATTTATAAAGTATAATTCAACATATGGCCCTTAGGACACAGAAATGATAACATTTCTCCTTTAAAAATTGATAAAAGCCTTTTCCAGAAAGAAAAATGTGGTCTCTATATATTTTCCATGTAGTAATGACCATTGGAATTTTTTTCATAATTTTATTGTTTAAAGATGATTAGAGACTCCTTTGATAAAAGAAAGAAACTTTCTCCACTTAGTTCTTTGAATTACTACATTGTTTACCTTGATACTGCTGCTATCTACTTTGCCCAGTGTGACAAAAGTCACAGACCGTTTAAATTCAGTTTCTCCCTCGTAGAAGGTCATTGGTTATTAGGATTCCCATTCAGGAAGAGGCTAAGCTTTTACAGGAGGTGGAAATCTTTGCTCTCAACCACTCCCTAGCATGGTGCTTGCAGATACTTTGGACACTGAGATGGAAAACTCAGAATTGACGTTTATATATTCAGGGAGGAAAAAAAGCCAACCTAAAACCAAAACCAGAATGAAGCAAAGCACAAACCAGAGCTAGTGCCAGAAACCATATACCAGGGAAAGCCAATTCTCTCAATCCTTAACTGCTAGGTACAAGGCATGAAAGACCGCTTCCAGATCCCACTGAAGTTCATGAGGATGTTTGCAACCAGCATCAGTAGGTAGGATAGACCACTATTTTTCTAGCTCTGGTTAACCACAAAATATTAGACACTAAAATAATGGCAGGCTTATTTAAGGAAAAGTTGGTTGAGATATTTTTTTATAAAAATCGAATGTTACGTTAACTCCTCCCCTCTTCCTTTTGATGTCCTTGTTGCTGGCTTTCTCACATCAAAACTCGTTTATTTCCAAACACAAAACCAGCTACAGGAGTAGTTCTTCAGATGGTGCATCAGGAAACGAAGATGCTGTAATACTAAATACAGAACTCCAGAGGGCTGTTGCTGGTGGTAATGCTGGGCATGGGACGGTGCTGCAAGGAAACGCAGGCTGAATTATGGTAGGAAAAAGCAAGGGGCAAAACCAAGCAGGCTCTCTTCCTGTTCCTGCCCTTGAGCTTGCCACAGACACCTCCTTTCAGCTACATTTGCTGCTCTACTACAGTCACTTGTTTTGGATAAATATATTTAACACGGTTTGATTTAAAAACAATTCAAGATTTATTGCTAGTATAAGGTAGATAAAAAGGGCTGAATTTTAGTAGCACTTAAAGATTAACCCATTTTAGAACTAGCAAGTGATTTTGCAAAGTAAAACAGCAACTTGATTACAAATTTGAGAATGACAAGGTTCACACTAACTTACCACAAGGTACCTTAAATCGAAGTGTGTGTGTATGAACAAACACAAGACTTGGATCCAATGCTTGGATCCAGCGCCCGATCTCAAAGGCATAAACCAAACCACCTCAATCGGTGGTGTAGAGAGATGGGAGGAAAAGGCTAGCCGATAGTCCAAATTTCCCTCTTCCAGGTTAAAGTAAATACTCGCAGTGCCTTGTCAGTACTCAACAGCCTGAGTCTCGAGGAGGTGGTCTTCAGCCAGGTCTTGTGTCATCTTTGCTGGCAGATGGCCCTGCGAGGTGTCCCAGCTCAGGGGAGATGCTGGATGCAGCCCAGTGTGACCCAGGAGAGCTCAAAGTGTCTCATTTTGGATTGCTGTTTGTAGGGTCTGAGACAATTAACTCCACTGCTGGAAGTAATTGTCATTATTTTCCACAGAGAACAGAGGAGGCAGGAGCCTGGAGTGTTACGGGGGTGCCTTAATGCTCTGACACACAACCTTTCACAATCGTGTTTGACTTTTCCAGTGGATTGTTGCATGACCCAGAGAGGGGAGTTGCACCCTGTATGAAGCAGACCATGACTGGGGAGGAACTGTACCACCATCTCACAGCAACTCTGTTCCCAGTGCCTTAGGATGTTGGAATAACCTCTCTGATTTCTGTGTGTTCATATTTTTATATACATATATGGAAAAAGTGTGTGTTGCAGAAAAGAGGAAGAGAAAAGAGGCAGAGTGACATGGGGAAAAGCATTTTGAGATCCAATGACACATGCCAGGATATATTTGATTGAAAATATCACAGATCCTTGTTTGATATAACTGACTGGTAATGTGACTATTTCAGGGAACTATACAGTGTCAAACTGAAATATTTTTGCTATACTGGTACCTTGAATATGGCAGCTTGTTTATGCATTTCAAATTTTTGTTTTCATAGGTCTGCCACAGGAATTCTGAATATAAGTATTACCTATTTTCCTTTTCATGTATGTGCAGTCAGCTTTAGTGGCTCAGTTTATGTTTTGGCTTCAATGCCAAGTTTAGTTTGGCTCTTCAACAAAAGGTTTTGGTTTAGCAAGGGCTAATGGTAGCCTTTCCAGTAAAGTTTCCTATATAAAGATGTTTGAATGAAAAGTTTTAAATGTTTTACATAGTTTTCTGATAGTTCTTCTTCTTGCAAAATGGAGAGCTTTAATATTAATGCTGAAATAAAAATAATCCTAGAATGCTGACTGTGTATAACACAAAAAACAAGAATGTAAAATACCTATATGATGGAGGTGTACACACAGCTTTCAGACTTAGTTGTCTTTTCTTGCATCTCTTCAGAGCAATCCCTACACATCAGTCTTGCTCACTGCTGTCTAGATTCTCACACTTGTGCATGCTCTGTAACTGCACTACAAAGTAAGAAATAGAAATGAACCATAGAACATAGTGTGTAAACTCTTCAGACAATAAAAAGCAATCTAGAGTTGAACTCACAGGTTTCATATTCCCCAAAAGAAGAAACTTACAGAATTAGCAAGTTGAGGAAAAATTTCAACATACAAACATTCTAAGAGAAATAATTCACAAATAATTACATTGGTGCTAGCTGATCCAAACCACATTTAACTGCTTTCTCAAACAAAAACCCCAATGTGATGCAGTATTTTTCTCGTACAATAGTGGTTTCTCAGCTCTGATCATTTATGAAAGATGGTTTCTTATCCAATACTATTGTTTTTATCTTATACTAGGACGTACATGGAGTTGTGTCTGTTTATGTTACCAAAGTATAATATAAATCTAATTCAAAACAAAACATAAATACTTGCAACTGTTTTACTAAAAGCAAAATAATTTTTCACAAGTTGTACTTACTCGTAACTGTGAAGCACTGTGAGAAAGTCCGGCAAACAACTGGGGGGACTGGAACACACAGAGTGAAGGAGAGGAACTACAACCCTCCAGCTCTTTTTTTACAGAAATTGTCATCAGTGCCTGTAGTGACCTAAAAGGCCCAAACTTCTCTGTGTTCCCTTTTCCTGCTGTTGACTTAAAAAAAAAAAAAAAAGAAAAAAAAAAGAAGAAAATGAAATTAATTACATATACTTCATACTGAGTTGTATTATTTCTAGATTTTGCCATCTGTCCACTGAAAACAAAACAGCTTCAGCTGGGTTTTAATGGTGACAATTTTGCCTAACTTCTCTCCAACTGACTAAAATCTCAGAGCAGCAGAAGTCAATCTGTTGTTTTATTTATTTATTAGTTAGTTTATTTATTTGACTTCAATTTTACACTAGCAGCTGCTGGAAGCTCTCTCCTCAGCCTTTTAATCTGTTAAAAACCAAGCACTTTGCACATTGCCAAGGCTTTCATCTTGTCAAAAACTGGTTTTGGTTGAGAAGGTCTATGGAAGCCTGTCAGAGTCCACTAGCCTCCAAGCAGGTTCTACTACATGCCACATGTGGAGGGCTTAATGTTTAATACCAAATGTATTTATCTGTATATATTTGATGTTACGCAGGATATTTGATTTAACAGAGCGATACAGCAATATCCTGGTCACATTACAAGTATGGTTAACAGAATATAGCAGTGGCAACACACAGCTAAATCACAATACATCTGTGATTCTCATTAGTGGTCTCTGTATGCTCACCGTCATGACGTTGGATGTCCTGAATAGCCAGGAAGGAACAGATAGGCTGGAGGCAGCTAAAGCTCTCTCTGTTGTTCAGTTCCCATATTCTGTGTTGACTATTTCCCCCATACTGGTACGGCTGGCTCAGGAAGAGATTTACACTCCTTTGATTTAAGTCAGGAAAAAACTTTTACACAATCAGTTGATCCATTCAACTGGTACAGCCTTTTATACCAAGGAAAGGCCATCCTCTGGTCCCCTTTGCATGGAGACAAGTTTAGCTTTCATAGCAACTTCGTACCAGTTACTCCCTACATTTCTACCTGAACTTCACCAGCACATGACCTTCTTCCATTGCAGGGGTTCATTGATCAGTCACACTCCTATTCTTGAAAGCCTAGTTTCATTTTTTACAATCTTTTTACAAAAGATTTTTACAATCTTTTTGTCTTTTTATATCAAAACACTGATTTTCAGTTTGAATGTAACTTAATACTAGAAACTTGAAGATAAAAATCAGTCAAATGTTATTTTGTTCAGATCAAATTAAACATTTCAGCTGACGTTAAAGAATTTCCCCCTTCCACGGTTACTAGACAAAAAAAAAAAATCTATTGTGTGCAAGCTTTGTTCTGCCCTAGAAAGTTTTCTGGCATTTAGATAAAGCTGTATTATAATTGCCTGCAACATTTTTTTGATTAAAATATCCTAAACCACTTCAAATTCTCTAAAGAAATCAAAGAAGTGTTTACTGCCCTAATATTTAACTCTGATACTGGAATCTGCTAAAATCTAAATAGTGCTGGAAATGAAAACAGGCAAAGTACCAACAGCCTTATTTCAGTTTAGTAAAACAACTTGAAACCAATGTTCCAACAGTAATTTTAAAAAAAAAAAAATCCTGATGATAATCAAGTACTCTTCACGCTTTAATACCATCCCGACATTTGAAAATCACTCTAATAGAATGGATAAGTAGAACAGACAAAATAATCATCTCGAAGTGAAGCAACCACGAGATGCTTAAGTCTAGATCTGCAGGAAAGGAGGAAGGTAAGCAGCAAAGTTAGGACTCCATTTCAGGGCAATGGACTGTGACCTTCATGAAGCAGGGAGACAGTCTCTTCTGAGAAGGAACTGTGAAAGGGAAGGCTGCCCAGAAGAGACTGAATGATTTTTAAAGGAAATTTATTGAGCTTGAAGAACTTACTTTGTTGTGGAAGAAAACAGGGAATTTTGGTAGAAGGCCTGCTTGGCTAAATAAGAAGCTTCTCAGTGACATAAATCACAAAAAGTGGATATATAGGAGTCGAAAAATAGTATTAGCGACAAAAAGACTGGCAACGAAGGTCTGTAAGTTTGGCCCCTTTATCCATAATGATGACAAAGCAGTGAAGTTTTATTTCCAACCCTTGTACGCGCCAGCATAGTTCAGGATGGACAGTAGCAGCCAACAGTGGGGGAGTAGCATGTGAAAGGATTACTTGGAGAAGTTGTATATACACACAAATACATGGGACTGGATGAGACTCATCTGTAAGTGAACAAATAGGTGTCAAATGTTATTGCACATCCCCTGTTTAACACTTGTGAAAAATCACAGCCAGTTGGGAAGGTTTCTGAAGACTGGAGGAAGGGGCTAATGTTAAACTCAACTTTGAAAAAGGCAAGAAGGAAAACCTAGGACACTACAAGCTGCTTTTCATCTTAGACCTTGGAAAAATCATGGAGCACTTTGTCCTGAAATTCGTTGTCCAAGCACGTGAAAGTCAAGAAGGTAGTAGGGAATAGTCAAATTGGAGTTAAAACGGGAAAATGAAGCTTGATCAACCTCACTTCTTTCTACAATAAATTGACTGGCTATGGTACATTCATTTGGAAGTTGAGGGAATGTCACCTAGTAAGCGGCTTAAAAATTGGCCTCCCTGCT
>NW_010410965.1:4780-5305 GCF_000710305.1 Buceros rhinoceros silvestris | reverse complement strand
CTTGGGAGGATAATGATCTGTTCCTTGATATTCACCAATGTGAATATGGTGAATATGTGAATATGGCAATGTGTGAAATACCTCAGGGTTTAATACAGGAACCCCCATTATCCAACAACATCATCAACAATGTCAGCCATGACACAGAGTACATTATCAGTAATGTAGCGGTTAATACAATGGGCACAGGGTTTCAATCCAGAGGAAAACAGAGGAAGTTGACGATTAGCTAACAGATATCTGTTTTAGGTGATTGCTGGACAGTGTTTGCACGGCATTGAGATTTTCTCTGATTCTCACTGCCTGCACACTCAGCAAGTAGGGTGGGAGTGGGCAAGAGACTGGGAGGGGACACTGCTGGGACAGCTGACCTGAATTGTCCAAAGGGATAGTCAAGATCACATGATGTTCTACAAAATAAACCCTGAAGTTTTGGTCTTTCCAAAGTAGCCATTGCTTGGAGACTGGATGAACATCAGTCTTCTCATGATAAGTGACAAATGATTGATTGCCTTGCATTGTTTT
>NW_010410965.1:321-4664 GCF_000710305.1 Buceros rhinoceros silvestris | reverse complement strand
CTTTCCCTCAGTTACTAAACTGCCTTTATCTCAATCAACAAGATTTCACGCTTTTTCTCTTTCTATTTTCTCCTACATTCTTTTTTTTTTGCGGGGGGGAGGGTAGGGGGAGGAGGAGTGACTAAGTGGGTGGGTGGATGCTTACTTGCTGTAAGAATTCTGAAATGTGAATATTGTAGCTGATGGAAAGGGTCTATGCAGAAATCTTAGCTTATGTACCAGAAGCAACACAGCTGTGTGGTGTTGCAAGATTTGCTACTACATGTGCAGTATTGATCATAGCCCTAAAGCTTGCATCCACACAATATTATCTATGCTTTTCATAGATAATGAATAAAAGCTAGATAGATACTTTTCAATTTCTATCCAAAGAGGAAGAATTGAAGTAAGATTTCTTTACTTGACACTAGTTTTAACATCTTACGATTATTGAGGGAAAGGCATGTAAATATGTAAAGAATATACTGTACAAATCTTACTGTTGGCATATTACTCATTAAGGAGCAAATATGGAATTTCGAAAATGTCCCCAAAGACTGGAAATGTCCTCATGTACTTTTTTACTGTTGTCTAGAATTGCAGATAATCCATTTGTGATGGTTTGGGCTGGGATAGAGTTAATTTTCTCTACAATATTTAGTATGGGGCTGTGTTTTGGATTTGTGCTAGAAACAGTATTGATAACACAGGAATGTTTTCATTACTACTGTGCAGTTTTTAGAGAGTCTTCTGCTTCTCACCCCACCCCACCAGTAAGCAGGCTGGGAGTGCACAAGAAATTGGAAGGGGACACAGCTGGGACAGATGACCCCAACTGACCAAAGGGACACTCCAGACCATAAGATGTCATGTTCAGCTTATAAAGCTGGGGGAAGAAGACCAACTTTCAATAGTAACTTTTCGTCACTATTCTCCATTTATTTCAGAAGTTTACAGTGAAGGTTTCTTTTCTCACAGACATAGTGACCATGATACCATCCACTGTACACACCTAAAATAATTAATACAAAGAATTTATGAAATCTAATATAGATAAATCATATGCCATATTTAGGGTTGAAAATAAAACACTCTTTATAAAGGAAGTTTCATCTCACTGGAAGACCGTGTTTTTATTTTGGTCTGATTCCAGAGCTCTCCCTGATTTGTAGAGAAGCCTGGATTGGAGGACTCCTGAACAACCTTCTCACCTGAGGGATTCTGTGCTGGAATGTCAAAGTCTTTTTTGCTGTTTAAATAGATACAGGGATGGATATTTTGAGGAAATAATTCAAATGAGGGGGAAAAAATCACGTGTGGCTTCCTCAACAGTACAGTGTAATTTGCCTTTTCCATGCCTCCTCTCCGCTCCTCTGTATTTGCTTGGTGTTGTTTCTTTCTGGTTCTGAAAGGAAGGATATTCTTATCCAGAGACCAAGTTCTTCACACTGACATCAATGCTGAAATTATATATTCCATTATACCAATAATGAAATAACATAGCTATACAGTGTTGTCAACTTTTTTCACTTTAATTCTTAAAAATATGATACAACTTTAGTCAAGGCTATGTGCATCTTAAATCCTGTTCTGATAAAGACTTTGATTTTGGCAATCCCCCTATTTCAAAAAAAAAAAAGAGACCTTCAGTTTGCTCATCTACTTCCTCTCTCTGTCTTACAACACTAAGCTGTCCTACGACAAGAGAAATGGATAAATTACCAGCAAAACTGCAAGAGGAATGTACTGATGTAATGCTGTAAGCAAGAAATTATGAGAAATGTGTGAGATAAGCATAAGGTACTGGAAGACCAAAGTAATTGTTGAATAATGGGAGAGGAGAGAATATGGGGCCAAACTACTAAGCAGATCTGGAGGAGGGAAATTTGCATCAGAGGGCAATCATCTCATTTGTTCTAAACTAGGGATGGCGACCAACAATGACCATCACACAGGCAAATAGTGGACTGACATAATGTAAGAAATAAAACCGACTCAGTGCTATCTACATTGTTGCTCAGGAATATGGCACATTGTGGGAACTCTGTAGATGGGAAAGTGCCATAGTGAATCCAAAAGCCTTAAAAAAAAAAAAAAAACGAAAAAAAAAACCGAAAAAAATTACACAAGTGCCTGTGTGCAAGATAAAAAGCCTGAACTAAAGTGTATTGAAAGCAACATTAATCTTCCAAAAAGTGCCATAGGGAATCCAAAAGCCTTAAAAAAAAAAAAAACGAAAAAAAAAAACGAAAAAAATTACACAAGTGCCTGTGTGCAAGATAAAAAGCCTGAACTAAAGTGTATTGAAAGCAACATTAATCTTCCAATTAACTTCAGTAGGCTTTTCATGGATCTTATTTGTGATCATTAGGGATGAAAACCAGGAGTCTCATGATTCATCCTTAATTACCCCAAATATTCATTTAATGAAATCCTGACTCAAGTGAAGTTGATGAAGCTCTGCCATTGACTTACAAGAAGCCAGGATTCCTGCCAGGATGACACAAAGTGGAACTAATAGAGGAAGATTCTGCTCTTAGCTTAAGCAGAGGTGGCAAATCTTATTTGTAATTATCATACGTGCTAGATCATGACTTAGGAATAATCAAAAATATTCTTTTAAAAATCTAACTATCTTTCTTTTCTTAATTTTAGAATAATGCTACATTTAAGTTTTTAAAATTGAACTTGACTATTACTCTATGCTATTGTTTGTTCTAATAGATATTATTTGTATAGCTACTTAGCCATAAACATAATATTTTTTCTAATAAAAAAACATTGACTGGAAAAGCCATTTATATTAGAAGCCCGCTTTCCTCTTTCTTACTAGTCTAGAAAAACAATTAATTGTCTATGTTGGACACCACCAAAATCCTTCTAATGCATTTTGAAAACACTGAATCTCTCAGTCACACCAATGAGTTCTATGGTTAAATTAGAAAATAAGTCCTCGCATTTGTACAGGAGGTGTATGTGTAGAACTATATCTCTGCCACATTAGCTAAAGCAAAATATGAGACAACTCTGCCTCAAATATTTCAGGCAAAAAAAAAAAAAAATTTTTTTTGCAGTTATCCCCAAGGGAAAAACTGTGGCATTGCTCAAAGTATTTCTGATTAAAATGAAGTAAGCCACAGTGTGCAAAAAATACGATATTTCCTCACATGTGGTAAATGGAAAGTTGCAAAATTGTGGTAGACTTAATGAACCAACATCTCAGGCCCTTGTCCAGCTTCTTTACTCTTTTAAAAATTGCACTAAACAGCCAGAAAATCATTCTACGTACCTAACAGAGATATAAAGCAGGCGTGACATGCTGACATGGTTTAAATCCACACGGCAACTAAACACCATGCAGCCACTCTCTTGCTCCCTCCCCTCCCTGTCTGAGGCCGTAAGAAAACAAAAGGTAAAAGTAAAGCCGTGTGGGTTAAGATAAGGACACTTCACTTGAACAACAGAGAGAGGAAACAATAATAAAGCCAGTGATCTATAATGCACTGCTTACTGCTGCCACACTAAGCCCTGGGGCTGACCTGTGCCAAACCGTGCTGAGCCAAGCCACATGGCGCTGCTGTCTGAAAAACCTGCCCCTGCTCCCAGCTAGGCCCCCCTTACATGTACTGGGCATGATGTCAGTATGGTATCCAATATCCCATTGGCTGGTTCAGTCCGGATATCCTAGCTGTGGAAATTAACTCCATCCTAGCTGAACCTAGGACATTATCTATCCCTTATTCTATACCATCTATGTCATGCCGAGATTCATATAAACATCATTCCCTTAGTCTATGGGCCATCTCTCTAATATGTCTGTCGAGTTCATTCAACCAATGACTTTTGGGATCCGCCTGTCATGACAGTCTCAGGGCAGGAAAGATGGTGCTGGATTGTCGCAAGCTGCATCCAGAGATCAAGGGTGGTGTATCTGGAAAGGTGCATGTTGGTGGTCTACGGGTTGAAGATGTTGATTCTGAGGAAGCTGCTGTGCACCAGTTCGAGTTCCAACAGCACTGCCCCTCACCTCGTTTCAAAGTTCATCCGTTATTGATATAAATTATTAATATAATATAGTTTAATTCACTGGCTGTTCTCACCCAAAATTAAATCTCCTTGAAGTACACATTGGAATTCCCCATCCTGTCTCATTACCCACCAAGTGCACCCATGCTCTTGAGCAAAAGCAATCCATGTGTGGGTTTGCCTTTACCTGAAGCAGGACTAACCCAAACTGCCTTCCCTAGCGCACTCATCCTGCGCACTACAGGGACTTTACCCCCTTCTACCATGTGTGGGAGTTTTGATTGGGCAGGGCCAGCTTGATTGGCAGATCCTCTAAAGTTAACTAACCAGGTGGCTTT
>NW_010410965.1:0-205 GCF_000710305.1 Buceros rhinoceros silvestris | reverse complement strand
GCAGATCCTCTAGAGTTGACTAACCAGGTGGCTTTTGCTAAGTGTGTATCCCACTGTTTGAAGGTCCCACCTCCTATTGCTCTCAGTGTAGTCTTTAGCAGCCCGTGGTACCATTTGATTTTCCCAGAGGGTGATACATGGCAGGGGATGTCATATACCACCCAGTGCAATGCCCTTTGGCCCAGGTGTCTATGAGGTTGTTTCA
>NW_010410964.1:42510-53225 GCF_000710305.1 Buceros rhinoceros silvestris | reverse complement strand
GGGCGGTGCCGGCGCAGGGCGGAGGGTTCCGGTGCCGGGAACGCTGCGGTGATGCTAAAAGCCTGTGTTCCGTCTGCAGAGAAAAAACAGTACGGGTGTCTGAATTTATGCTTTCAGTGAAGTCTGGGGAGATGTACATTTCAGCAGTTACACAATCGTCTCGCTGGAGAGGACGTTTCTCTGTGAGGTTTCGGGAAATTTTGACCTGAAGAATCACTTGAGCCTCATCAGATGAATTTCGAGTTTATTGAAGAGCACACGCAGTGTACCGTGCTTAGTACGGTGTTGAAAAGAGCCTCTGAGCTTGATTATTTGCATTTGCCTAGCACAGTAACTGTAATAAAACTTACGTTAGTCCTGGGACTGACAAGGCACAGGCTCTAGACAAGTATAACCTTTTAAGAGCACAAGGCTTTGATATGCCACTGAGAGTTTGGTTTTGTTGAAGAGTTTGTGGCTTTTCCAGGGTGGGTCTCTTTGCATTTTTCTCCTTCTCTTGTCCTCACCGTCATCACTTTCCTGATCACCTCCACGCTCACCTCTGGTCTGGCACTAACAAGCCAACCAGGGGAACAAGGTTCCAAAGCCTCCATCCTGTGGCCCCAGCCACTCAGAGAGGTGAGATCTCCTGTGCGCAGCTCTGGGTGGGATGTTTTGGCTCAGCTGTGTGGGTAGCTGTGCCAGCAGTGTCAAACATGAGTCACCTGCAGTGAGAGATGGTTGGCATCCTTCACATCTGCAAGCAAAACCCATCTGTGCTGACGGTGGGAAGAGAGGCTGTGACAGCTCCTTCCTCGCTCAAGAGCCAGCCAGTCATCTTCTTCCCTTGCCCCGTTTTCCCTGCTAGCTTGTACCTTTGTCTGTATACTAAGCCTAGGCATAGCTGGGTGGAGATGTGCATGTTGCACAAGGGATCCTTCTGGACATCTGGCAGTGGAGCAGTGGCTTTGCAAGTCCCTCTGCTTCCCCAAAACTGGAGGCAGAGGGCCACTGGGGCTCCTCTTGGAGATCCATGAGCACATGCCATTACGCTGATGGGCTGTGACTCCCAGCAGAGGTGTACAAGAGGCAGGTGCATGGCTCTTAAAGATCAGCTCTGCTTTTGGAGTTATTTTTGTAATATTCTTCTGTTAAAAAAATCATTTTATTGGTTGTTTAATATTACATCAGAGCAGTTTTAAAGCCCATTGAGATAGGGGAAGGTGGTGCTTAGGTCTTCACGCAGGTTTGAACAAGCCCTGTGGGCTGCAGTGCTAAATTCAGTCTACCTTTTTAAAGAATTCACAGAATCTATTGGATGTACGTCTGTATTTACTTCATTTCCCTGCAGAGGAATGTAAAAGCCCCTTCCCCAAAAGAAAGAAATTCAGCTTTTCACTTGCCATCACATACACATTGCTTTAAGCGTACTGTTAAAATGTCTCTAATATATTAAGAAATTTCCTCTCCAGTGTAAAATTAATCTTCTTGTGAAGTTCATGTTGATACCTACTAAAGGTGGGTGTTTGTTCTAATTAAATAACAGTGTAAAAAGTGTCGGATGAAGTGTGCTCTTGGATACTTTTCTTACAAAAGGAATTAGTGGAAGCAGAGATGAAGCTTACAGACTGCTGTAAATTGGCACGGATCTTGTATTCTGATAGCTTTCTTAGACTTGAGTGAGTGATGGGTTTTAGCCTACACTGTTGTGTCGCGTGCCTTCAGGTCCACCTGTATCTATGGTGCATTAAACTAGCCAGGGTTACAAAATTAAAAAATAATTGGAAAAAAAACCCACTCTGTCTTTGTGGGCTGGAATTCTAGTGTAAGACCTTGGAGGTGATTACCTGCCTTTAAAAAACAAAACGAAGCAAACTCCTCTTGGCCACTGAGTAAGGTATGCTTTAACCCATCATCACCCCTGGTTCTGGAAATCAGGTACTTTTTCCGCAGTAAAGTGACTTCCTTTGCCTGAGAGTTAAAGTGCAACCTATCCTGCAATGATTTGAGTGTTACTCAGTAGGAGCAGAGGGATGCAGTTAGCCTCAATTAATTTACAAGATCAGAATAGTTAGTTAATGGGAGAGGCATGAACCTGTCAAGTGCATCTCTTCATGTTTGCACAGCAGACGTAATTGGGGAACACCTGAGGAAACCAGAGGAGTGCTATGAAGCCTCAGTAGAATGCTTTCAAGCAAAAAAGTTTTGATAAATTCAGTGCATTCATTAATGAAAGGTTAAATGAGCAGACTCAATCAGCAGTGCAGTCACTGATCATTGTAGTCATAATGATTTCAGTGACTTAATCCACTGTTTTATACAGGATAGCATCTACAGCAGTTCCAGTTTACAAATAATTGAACGTGACTTTGCTAATCCAGTCTCAAGTGAAATCTGAAGTGATTTACTTTATTTTAGGCTGTTTACTGTCCTCGCTGTGATGGCTGTGACCTGGCAGTTTTCTCTGTGGAGGGAAAGACTCCTTCCTTGACTTGTCTCTCTGCGTTCCATTTTTCCACGCCCACTACCAGCCCTCAAGCTCCAGGTGTGGCTCCTAGCCCCCTGGGCAGATCTCTCTGCAGCAGCAGTCACAGATGGTGTTGCTCTTGGCAATCACCAAGAATGACGCTGCTGAATCTTCTAGTTCTCATTCTCCTGCCCCTCCTGCCCACACTGCTGTAGCACCCAAGGACGCCATTGCCATTGCGGGAGATGCTGCAAAGAGCCTTTGCTCTGAAGGCAAAGCACTTCCTCTTTATTTCTTTGACATTATCAAGGTGTCTTCAGAGTGATGTGATCTCTAAATAACAAACTCTTTTTCTACTGGTAATGACTCCACAGGACAGGTAATGTCAGCCCGCTGCTTCTTCTGTTCCTTCCCATATTTCCAAAATGTTTGTTTGTACTCAGTAAAATGGCCTGTATTTGTTCCACTGTCAGTCTTAGGTGGTAGGTTTCTTTTTTGAAGATGGAATTAAGATTTCACAAAGAAATACTGAGTTTCCAGATAAACTCAGAAGGGGACAGAATTTTACCTGTTCTGCTTTACAGTTCCTAGCTAGTCATCAAACTGTTAAGCACAACAGAGAAGGAACACTTCTGTTGAGACAGAACTTTCAGCCAGTGAATGGAACTTACTCCATATCTGAGTATGGATGGGCTTAGCCTACCTTAACTCTCTTGCATTCAAAGGGTTTTAAGGATGTAAAGCATACTTTTACTCCTTCAGGAAGCCTTTAGGTAATCTGAATTCCCATTCACTGTGCAGGATTAGGAAGCATAAGGACCTTTGATACAGTCTGACAATGGAACGGATGAATCACAGGAAATTTATAAATAAAAATGAACACTTCTGTTTTCATTAAGAGCTCCCTGTGACAAAGGGAAGAGAAGAAATCTGGATCAACCCCTTGCGTAAGACATGATGCTTAAAGGTCAGAAAAATAGCTTTATTGTAGTAATTTCTTTCTGTGTGGTCCCTGTTTTCATTTATTATCATGCTGTTTGATGTGCCCCAGACAGAACTGCAGCACATCCTTGTCTTTATGAACCCCGTGTGTTGCCACACTGAATTACACTCTAGAAAGCAGTGGAGGTAAGGAGCTTCCAAGCAGCCTTTCCTGTTCTGCCATGTTCTCGTACAGTAATTCATAGCAAGACACCCTGAATGTAGTCCGTCAAGTTTGATTTTATCGTATTCAAACATGTTTGTCATTATAATCCTGAAATGTTTCTTCATGTCAGTTGTAAAATCCCTTGTGGGTGTTGTTACTGACAGATGCTGCTGTATTAAACCAGAACCCAAAATGCTTTTGCTAAACAAATAGGACACACAAAAACAGTTCTTCCAGATTTTTAACAATATCTGTGATTTACAAAATTCCAGCTACTGCTGTAATGTAAGTTACACGGGAGTGATTCCTTACTGTTTTCTGGTGATTTTCAGAGGAAAAAAAATCTATGTTCTTTAGATGCTATCTAATAATTGAAAAACTAGGGAATGAAGTTTCTCTTTAAAATACACAGAGAGGAAAATGTATCATTTGCATTATTAGTCTTTCATGTTTAGTATGACTTAAATAGCGAGAGACAACATGGTATTAAAAAAGTAAACAAGCCACGCTCAGAAGCTGTCTGCTGTTTATTTGTTCAATAAATAGGGTGTACTCCACGTATCAGAAGGTCTTTTGGAAGAGAAGGACATTGAAGCATTTTTCTCAGATGACTTCTAGGTAATCTCTTGCTGCATTTGTAGGGTTCCTCTGTTGAATGACTTTGTTTTAAATTCACTGAAAGAACCTTTACACAAAATCTGCATAAGTAAAGCTATAGGAGACGTAAACTGTGTGGCCGTTAAGAGACGACCTGTTCGCAGAAGGCTGTTTCCACTTGGGAACCAAAATGCTTTCTCAGGAGCACGCTTGGTCTGACTGCCTTAAGGTTTCTGGGTCCAGGGTCTCAGAGTACATGTTTAGCATCCTGGGTCACTGCTGCAGCTTTAAGATAACGACTGTCTCTGACTGAAGGGCTTTGTGTGGCCGTGCTTAGGGTCGGAAAAGCCTCTTTCAAAGAGCTTTTAGCTTCACGTGTACGGCGTGGCTTTAGTGCACCATACAGCTCTGCAGTGGATCGTACAGGTGCCTTGAGCTGGTGGGCTCTGCACAAGATCCTGGTGCCAGAAGCTGCCTTCTCAAAGGAAGCAGCCTTGCCTCCTGTGTGATGCCTTCCTGTTTGACGCATTCCGACATCTATAGACTTTTTTACCACATCATAAATAAATTTTGTTGCAATACTGAAAAGGCGATGTTTTTGTGATGCTTCAAGTGTGTGTGCTGAAGCTTTTCTTCAGTATTGGCAACTGTCACGATTTGTGGGTAAATGCTTTCAAAAGTGGTGTCAGAATTTACTTCATACAGACTATTTTGAATAGTTGCTCTCATGAGGTTGGGTAAATGTCTGTTTCAGTTGAGCACTTAGCTTTCTGATTCCTTAATTTAACTGCAGTGCAGGTTTTATGCATTTATAATGCAGTTAAAAATAGAGGAGCAAGAACTAATGTTGTAAGAGTGATATATGCATGCAAACACTGTACCAACTCAACTAAGAAATAAAATAACATGTCAAAAATAGGGTTTGCTTCTTGTGGAGCATTTTCTCTCCCTGTGCTGGAATATAGTGATGCTAAAGACCAGGGAGACTCTGCAGTCATCTCAGAAAGCTCAATCCAGCCAGGAGGGAAAGTTAGGGGGTGATTGGATCAGTGTCAGCACACGGTTGGTAATGGGCAAGGACACCACGAGTCACGGATGGAAGACGGCAAGTTTAATATAAAAAAAAAAGCACATGCTGGCAACAGCCCCAGCACTGTTCATTGCAAAAGGTGAGTTGCCAGAAGCTAGTGCTTGCTGGCAGTTTTGGAATCAGAATTAGCTCTTTCGAGTCATGTAGGCATTTCTGTGCCGCAGTGATCCACTGAAGAAAGGGCTCCTGTTTATCCACGCAGGAGAGTGAACTGAATGGCCCCTTCTCACATTTATACAAGTGTAGTATGACTCTGCACACCAGGGTATTTGTGCAATACCGGTTGGTTTCATTTCGCTGCACTTAAGCCTGCTATCAATGTCCACTTTTCCCTCCCTCGATGGGATTCAGCTTTATTAGCTGTTTATTCACTGGCGTGGCTTGTAATGCTCAGAATTTCCTCCTGTATTATTTTTCAGGATCTCTATAATTAGATTTATACAGGGCATTTATATCAATAATGCATATTTTGTGCACTATTGCTGTGGTGTTTAAAAATATTCATTAACGATTTTTTGCTGTAGTACAGATAGAGAATTGTTCAGATTCACAGGTGTCCAGTTTTGGGAGGTGGGACATATCCACGCAGGAGAGTGAACTGAATGGCCCCTTCTCACATTTATACAAGTGTAGTATGACTCTGCACACCAGGGTATTTGTGCAATACCGGTTGGTTTCATTTCGCTGCACTTAAGCCTGCTATCAATGTCCACTTTTCCCTCCCTCGATGGGATTCAGCTTTATTAGCTGTTTATTCACTGGCGTGGCTTGTAATGCTCAGAATTTCCTCCTGTATTATTTTTCAGGATCTCTATAATTAGATTTATACAGGGCATTTATATCAATAATGCATATTTTGTGCACTATTGCTGTGGTGTTTAAAAATATTCATTAACGATTTTTTGCTGTAGTACAGATAGAGAATTGTTCAGATTCACAGGTGTCCAGTTTTGGGAGGTGGGACAACATGTAAGGGGATTCTAAGTGGATGTTTTGACATTGAATTAAGGGTAGAAAGACACATGTTCTGATTTTATGTTCAGGAAGGTTCTATTTTATTTTCATTTTTATTTTCTGAACCTTAGAGAAGATCAAGGCCGAAGGAAAGTAAATAGGTGACTCCTGGAGAATGTGAAGTTATAATGGATGTGCCCAGGTTACAGGTAACTGTGCACCTTAGTTGTTAAATATACTCCTGCTATTGCTGAGAAAACTGCATCTTCCTGTCCCTTTTTAGTGGCTAAAGTAATCTACCAGCATCATTTATTTATGCACAACAATGAGAGAATCATCCTATTAGCAGTTACGGGTGACAGGAAAGCATCTGTCTTTTTAAATAAACCTGGGCTTGTCCTCCGGCTTCATAAATACTTCAGGGATGTGGCTAGTTCAATAAACTCATTATCTGTTTTGGCTCGTGCTTTCACTTTTTCATTTTTTAAAGAATATTTACTGCGACTTTTCACTTTAAAGATACTGGAAACTATTTATATTTAAAACAAAAAAAGAAAAAATCTTTTCTACCCTTCTTCAAATATTTTATATGTTGAAGTTTGTCTCCTCCTGCATAATGAGCTGAGTTTCTGGTTACTTAAAGGAGAATTTGCCTAAGTTTTGTAAAAGCATGAATTCTGTGTGTACCTCCACGACCTGGCAATTAGCTGGATTTATTTAAGCACCTATATTCTAGTCAGCAGTCTCATGTCTCCTTTAGCTAGTGAAACTTGTTAGTTCTTTTTCAGTCGCCACCAAGATTTTATTTTCGGAATACAGACGTGATTCAACCGTAAGAAGCTGACGCATCGTAAGATCTTATAATTGATCTTGCTGGCGCAGAGTATTGGTGACCAAAGTGCCAGATGAATGCTGTGTCTGTGTTAGTATGTGTGTTTAATACATACTGATTGTTCTCAACCTGAAAATTGTTGGTGTTCTCCTATGGCAAATCCTTGCCAAGCTTATTCCAAGTGCAACATGACATCGGGATTTATCTGTTGCTGGTACTTAGGGAAGGGGAAATGGTTTGGAAGATTTTGGTTACATCCTCTATACAAAATACTAGGTTTATCTTTCCTATTACTACACTTCATGCCATGTTTAGCATATGGCTATAATAAACCACTTTGTTAAAGAAAGAAACCTACAGTTTTTATTAATATTGTGTGGCTTATGTGTGCAGAAAATGGGCACGTGATATTTGGGGCCAGGTGAACAAGAAAACATCTCTGAAAGTAGTTAAAGTTTCTTCACAGCTGTGGTCTGACAGTGAACAGTGATTTGTCTTTTTGTTTTTCTTTTGCAGTCATGTTTGATTCTTGCATCTGTTGTGGGAATGAGATGGTGCTGAGTAGGCTATTGATGTTTTATAAATTACTCTTAAAAAAAGTCACACTCATACTTTTCTAGCACGCTCTAGATGGCTTGCTTTCCTGAACTTTTGTTGGATTTTTCTTTTGCAGTCATGTTTGATTCTTGCATCTGTTGTGGGAATGAGATGGTGCTGAGTAGGCTATTGATGTTTTATAAATTACTCTTAAAAAAAGTCACACTCATACTTTTCTAGCACGCTCTGGATGGTTTGCTTTCCTGAACTTTTGTTGGAGATGATTAAAAAGTACAGGTTGTGTAAGTGAGAAAAAGGCTGTGGAGTTAAAAAAGTAAACACCCAAAGCATCCCTTTTACACATGATGTGAATTAAATCCATTTTTTATATTGTTCTTCTAGTCATTATAAAATTATTTTTATTCTAACTCTTTACAGCTAGACCACGAGGACAACATCAGTTATCTAGGCAAAAACTGAGAAAATATAGGAAGTGCTGCAGAGAAGCTCTTTTCTAATGGAATTAATTTCACTTCAGATTTTAGTTAGAGCACACCAGTAAAGCCTCATTTTTCTAGCATGACTTCTGTATAGTCCTTAAACACACTTCTCTCTCAACTCCTAAAATAACACAAGACTAGTGTGATACAGTGACCCTGCCCACTGAACATATTTATGTGTAATTAATTATGTGTAATTAATATTCTGATTTAATGGTATATTACTAATTTAAGAGTGCTATATGGGATGCATACCTTTTTCAGTGGAAGAGGGGAAATTATGCAATGCAGAGATTAATCCTGTCCACAGTCTTCATAGAAACGTGGTACTTTCTGAACTCTGTTCTACAGAGCGTCTCTCGTGCATCAGGAAACTCTGTCAGGATCTTAGTGGGTGGATACATACTCAGCTGAATGACAGATGTACCCTATTTTGTGATCAGCTTATGAAATAATGTGCTGCACCTTTCAAACGGAATTACTGGAAACTAAGACGGCATTCGCAGCCAGCCACGAGTTTCCCCGTGGAAGGTGCTTGTTCTTCTGCCAGCGGAGTGTCTGTGGCACTCTACAGATCAGTTTTGAATGACAAACCCCTGAGTGAAGTGGCAGTCTTGAGACAAAGTGATGCTTTATCTCAGGAAAAGCTGGGGCATGGGATGAACGTGCTGCGAGCATTGGTATATATTACCCAAGTACCACTGTTACTAGCATAGTCCCATACATTTCGGGTCACTTTTGCATTCTGTTTGCAGATTAAATAAAAGGTGAAATAAATACAAGCAGTTTAGTCGAAAAACTCTATGATAAGGGAGAAGAGCTGAAAAACTCCTAGGCAAGAATTGGAAAAATTTTCCTGTCTCCATGCTGTTTGGATGGATAAAATTAGACTGTTCACCTTTTTCCTGATACGCAATAATGCTTTGGGCTAAAAAAATGTGTTCTTGATACTCTGCAAAGTGATCAGAGATTCAAAAAACCATGGTGTTGCGAAGTTCTCCCTTCAGCTACCTTTTTTACAGGAGTACATTTTATGGATAATGGTCCTTACTGTAAATGTAGGATGAACTTTTGTAATCCTTTTGATCCGTGTACCCATGGGTCTCTCCCACAGGTGAGAAAATACAGCACTGAAAGATGCAGTTGTGCAATTAGAACTGCCGTTCTCCATCCTCTTGCCCGAAGTGAAGCGGTACTAAATCACATTATTGAACTCTATGCTGAAAACAAAACCTCTTGCTTCTCCGAGTATTAAATTTTTCCCACTTTCAATTATCTATGAATTCGAGTTTCCAAGTTTAGTGACTCTGCCATACCTCATTATGAATCGATTTTGCTAGTGATCTCAAACTTACTTGGATTGTAGCTGGCTCTTTGCATCTCTGATGAGTTGTTCTCCTCCCCTGCTGCAGTGACCAGCTCTGCGTGGCAGGAAGGGTGGGCTTTAATGCAGTGCCAATGCTGGAAAGCTGAAAGAGAGGTGTGAGCATTCCTCTTTGCAGTGAGCTCTGAGAGCACAAAGAGTAACTGTGCCTTCTTCTGGACCACAGTGGGACCACAGTCTTCCTTGCAGGCAATGGGACGTGGTGGGAGAATTAACAATATATGGAAAGGGAGGATTCAGTGTTAGGCCTTGTTTTGCATCTTTCTTTTTAGCATTTCCTGACTTTCTTCCCCATTGTCTTTGGTGTTCTTTCCATATCCGTTATTTGCTGATTTATTTCAGTATGACCCTTCCCATCTTCCGGCTCTTCAGTTTCTTGTATTAAGTTACTGCCTAAATTCTCCTCTCACAGATCTTGGTGTTAGCCGTTCAAATACATTTCAACAGGTTATTTATCCCTCCTCCTCCACCCAAAACCCCAGGTACTGAAGTAAAATTAGTGAAATGTTTTGAAGTTACAATAGTGAGTGAAAATACTAAGTGAATGAGTGAAATAATGAAGTGAAATTGAAGAAAAGGTACTATTTAAAAAAAAAATTAGAAGAAAAAGGGAGAGGGAAACCTAGAGGGACGTCAGCAGTTAGATCAGGTACCATGAAAGAGAAGAGCTGCCAAGAGTTATTTAAAGATTGCAATAAAGAAACTTTAGAGTCGTTAGGGAGAAGATGTATCCATGTTTGCAAGGCAGCAAAGAAGAAAAAAAAGTCTGAAAAATTATTAAACGGCGAATGAAGTCTAGCATTTTGATTGAGGCAGACCAGCAGATCTAGGTATGACAAGTTCCTGCACGAGGCAGGGATTGCCTGTGAGTGGACCAGCACACAAGCAGCAGAAGGGTTTAAGATGGTAGAGATAATCTAGCCTCCCACTAGGAATTCAAAGTACTAGTACCTCCTCTTCAGTTTCTTATAAGACTCAGAGCTTATAAGCTCTGTGGCATTTCATTTGTTTTTCAAAACTGAGAGTTTTGCTGAAGAGTTTAATAGTAACATCAAACTCTGTTTTTACAAAATATATTTTGCTATATCAACTGAAAATAATGTATATTATGTAGGCTGTATTTTTGCTGTTATTTAAAAACCTTTTATCATTGCTGAGTGCAAAGCTGGTACACAGGTTGTAAAAAGGGATGCGTGTTGCTTTAATACTCTAACCCTTCCGATCAAAT
>NW_010410964.1:15363-42388 GCF_000710305.1 Buceros rhinoceros silvestris | reverse complement strand
TAAATAAATACTATAGATTTCTGTTGATCTCACCCAATATTGTGTAAAATTTCAGCTCCCGTAGAGGTTGTGGTGTGAGCTGAGAAGTGATACTGTGAATATAAAAAATAAGGAAAAAAATATTACTTTAAACAGATGAAGTTAGTGGGCTCTTTTAACAAAAAAAAAAAAGCAAAAAGGAGCAAGTAAGAAAATATAAAAAAAAAAAGCAAAAAGGAGCAAGTAAGAAAAATATTGACAGACATATTTCTTCCTAAAAAACACGTTCTGAAGCAAAACTGAGCAGGTTTAGACTTTTGAGCGTTAGCTCTTTGGGCATGGATGAAAGTGGTTAACCCCTTAACCATGGAAGATTTGGTGCTGTCATGAGCACAGCAATGTTACGCTGTGTTTAAGGTACCACTAAGGGATGGGGAGGTGCCAGGGTTTGAAAGGCTTATTGGCGTGAGAAAGGCAAAGCTAGTCTTGAGTGGGAGACAGCTGATGCAAATACAGTTGTGGAAGCCAGCTCCAAGCTCCCAGGTCCCAGATTGGCATGTGATGGACATTGGGTGTGGTGATGTAATTGCCTAAGGGTGTGTTGGCTAGAAATTCCCACAGATTCAAGGTGAGACCAGGGAGCATACTGGAATAAAACCTTTAAAGTGAGTATGTTAAATAATCTGTGTCTCAGAAGACTGCTGAACTTGACAGCAGATAGCAGATGGAGAGATAGTCATGGGAAACCCTATAAATGCTGACTCCTCCTGGGGTCTCCATCTCTCCCAATGAAAAAAGAATGTTGGGCTAAGTAGTGTGAGTCAGCATGCTTCTTTCTAGGGTGGCAGAAGTCCAAACCCGTCAACCCCATTGCTGCCTGCGGTTGCTTGTTATGTCATATGCTAGAGGCCTTCTAGTCTGACATTATTTATTTTTATTAAAGAACATAGGCAATGTTACATCTCCTTATTACTGCTGTCTGCCGTTGAATGGTCCCCCAAGATGTAAGGAAGCTTCTCATGTCTCTTCCACTCCGTGCTAAGACTTATGTTGTATTCCTTGTTTTCTGCTTTAAAGTCTGCTACCTATACTCCTATGATCAGAACATGGGACTGAAGGTGCTTGAGGTTCTTGGGACCAGTGGGGTGGTGGTGGGGAGGTATCCAAAGGAGAGGGAGAAGGTGAGCTACAGTGAAGAAGGGTGAAGAAGTTAGAAGATACTGTGGTGGAAACAGCAAGGAAGATGGGAAATTATACTGAAGCATGCTTGAAATCGTTTGCTTATTGCTGTTCTAGTAGGATCTGAAGAGCATGCAAATCAGTGAACTTCCCAAATGAAATCAGCAATGACATGAAAAGCTGTAAAAACAAGAAGAAAATAACAGGGAATAAAGGTGCTGAAAGTCTGAAATTGCCAGTTTACTCAGGACTTGTTATTCTTGATTGCAGAAGTGTTCGGAAATGACTTTTTTTAGTTTAAGGAACCCCTTCAGGTAAGACCCCTCCACCGGTAATTACGAAGGGTGACTGCTCTCCACTAGTATCAAATGTGAAATTCCTCAGTTTCCTTCTCTTTATTTTTGTGTTTGGTTTTCTCGTAAGTGTTCACCTATGTTTTCTCTAAGAAGGGGAAGGGGGAAAGTGCTCTGATGAAGGACAGTGGTCACAATAAGACTGGGCTCAACTTTCAAATTCAGTTGCTCTTGATGTAACTGTACTGGTGACTGTGGCATTTTGTGAAATACCTGTCTGATACAGATTCAAGTCGAAAGGTTCTCCCTCTTAGTGCGTTATGGATAATGTAAGAGGCTGTAGACTTTTTTACTGTCTTGACCAGTATTTTGTACACTAAAAGCTTTTCTTTGCTAATGAAACCTCTCTGTATTTTAGTCTTCTGTTATTTCTGACCATTACATCTCCCCTCTCCTTTCTCATCACTGAGCAATAGTCTCTGCGTCATAGCAAAGTTTCCCTGCATTTAGTCTTCCTGGGAGAGCCTTTGGTGTTCCCTATTTTTAATGTTTAAAAAATACCGAATAGTGTCTGAGTATTGTCACTGGCATTGTAGCTCACAGGGGACATACCAAACAGCTGTGTTTACACAATCCAATTGCCGTTTAAAGTCTGAGACTTACGGTAATCCTGCTCATCTAATCAGATACTTATTCCAGCAAGAATTAAAACCATAGAACTGTTTACTCATTATCATCATTATTTTAGTAGATATCGGTACAGCAATAAAGGAGGTTGCGAATTTTGCATTTAGGAATTTAGAAATATTTTTTGTGCAGACTGAAAATTTTCAGTTAATTTAAACTGTCTGACTTTCGTCTTGCCTGCACTGTGTCCAAGAAAAATTTTTCATAGATGATTGCTTTAGTCAAAGAAAAAGTAGAGATCTGAAACCCCAAAGCCATCCGTGGTCAGCTAATGGCTGTGCTCTGTGGATGCAGGAGGATCCAGCTGATGTTTCTGTTTTGCCTGATTTACAGCAGGGTTTTGAAATTGCATTTTCAGTATTGCAGATTGCTGTTCTGGTCACAAAGTATAGTGGTACTCCGGTGTCAGCTTCTTACTGGCTTGATGGATATTGCATAATTAAACAAAGAGGAAACACTCCAAACAGAGATAATGGCAGGAGTTAAGGGAAGAAGAAAATCACGATAACCAGACAGGTGAGGAACAATCAGCTGATCTGTGCAAGAGCCAAGTAAATCTCTTTTCAATAATTTTGAAGAAAATACTAAATATGTAACTTAAATACTAAAAAATAAATATAAAATACTTCTGGTTTCATTTTTTTCAGTCTGGCTCCTGATAGCCTATAGATCAACTTTCACGTTAGCGAGACGCTGAAATACAGTATTAATGGCTATCCTTAATGCGATACATTAACAGACATCAGATATCCCTCAGTTTTCATGTGAATGAATATTACCGGTACTTTTAGCTCCTTAAAATACGTCTCAGTGTCAATGTACAGCTTCACTGGATAGATTGCAGTGACTGTGTTGTAGAGGAATAGTATTTTGAATAGTAGATCCTTTATCTTGTGACTCAAGTTGATTCTCAAATACACTGATGGGGTAATTAAAAGAGATTTTTCAAACTAATTTTCTGCTGTGTACTATCTACCTTTCTTTGTCTCCTTCCACATAAAAGACATACATTTAAAAAAAAAAGTGGAAATAATGTGTTCTAACATGCAAAAATATTTTAACATGTCCACTTCCTTAACCTGCTTTTTTCAAATAATAAAAAAATAAAATGCATCATTTTCTTTAAGCAATTTTCACTACCAAGAAACTACTAGTCAGCAGACATTTGAGAAGTGAGCAAAATCTAGGATATGCTAAGGTTTAATGGAAAAAAAAAATTGTTGCCTGTATCTCTCTCTCTCCTCCTTTTGTTACTGGTCTCCCATGAAATTTTAGTTCAGGCGGCTTCTATGTCTATTCACCACTCCACACCAGAGGGGCAACAACCAGATGATGGTTTCTGCTTCAGGGAAGATTATCTGGTAGTGTTTTGTTTTGCCAGAAAACATTCAGAGCAAATGTTGGTAAATGATGAAGAAATAATGATGCCTATTGGTTTGCCCTAAGGATTTATTATCTTTTTTACTATGTAATATTTTCTGGATAACATATTTGAAATGGCTTCACTCCGATGTTATTTTGGTCTAAACTAAAAACCTCAAGCAGGAAAAAGCAGTGAAGCATGCACTGGTTAGGATTGTGAGAGACCTTTCCAAGAATCTGACATCAAAGTATCTCTTAAGCTCAACTACTAAACTCATCCAAGAAATATATATTTAAGGTACTGCCAGGCGTTTGTCCTTAAACTGCACTTGTTCAAAAGAAGTAAGAAGGGCAGCAGCAGCAGCAGCAGGTCTGGACTGCCGAGCAAACGGAACACGAGGAAGCCGCTTGCATCCTTATTTTCAAAGATGCTGAATGCACAGCTGCAGCTCCCCGTGATCAGCCGACTGATGTGAGATCGCAGCTGAAAACCAGGCTGTAAATGAACTCCAGAAACAAAAGGGGAAAGAGAGTTCACAAACTCTTGTTTTCTGTTTTGGTAGGTTTTCATATTGTGCCACTAAGTTTTTAACATACTGCTTTAATTAGCACCGTTTCCTGAGGCCTCCTGTTGGAGGACTTATTTTTGCTACATTTACATAGACAGAAGGTAATGTTTTCCTCAAGCTGAAGTAGAAAAGACTACTGTGCACAAGTAACAAATGTCTTCCTCAAGCGTCAAAAACAAACCCCCGGGTGCTAGGGATGTGTGAAAGATGTTTCTGTTTAACAGCCCAGACGGAGCACATCACTGGTTCCACAGCGAACCAGGGCACTGTGGAAAAGGACGCCCTTCTAGCAGACGCGAAGTCAGCCAGAAACTTCCAGTAACTGCAGATGATATTTATATCATTTTGAGCCAAACACCACAAAGCTTGCAGATACAGCTGATGCATACAGGTTAAGTAGCCGTGTTAAATGAATATGATTACCTGTTTTCCAGGAGAACACACCTGATCTGAGGCTGTGCTGTCATCAGTGTGTTTTCAGAATACTTGGCATTAATAGCATCCTGTCACCCAGAAGGAGGTTTGGGGGTTTTTTCCCAGTTTGATAAGGACCTAGCTAAGACAAGTTTTGAGATTAGTTATAAAAAAAGTAACTGTTAATTTCCAAGTAAGATATGCTTTTATTTTAAGCACGAAGAACCAAATCCAAAGCACTTCAAGCAGCTCAGGTAAAATCTGTTTGGAGTTCGCTGAGACTATAGGATATTTATAGGATAAATAGTCTCTCTTTCACCTAATAATAATTTATTAATCAAAGAGGTGTTGTAAAAATGTTGGCTTTAACAGTATTTTTTGCCTAGATTTCTCAAACAGCACGCTATTAAGGAAGCATTATTAAGGTACTGTTCAGAGTCTAACAATGAGAAAAATCTGAGTGAACACACAGATTTTCAGGTTAAGGTGATGAGAATAACGTGCATGGGGAACCACCGCACACCTAGAGGAGTCGGGATGTGATGGTGCCTCATGCTAAAAAGCTAGTGCTGAAATCAGATTTCTTTGTGATGATGCTAGGTTATTTTATACTTGCATAAAAGTTGTTGAAGAACTGAAAGCACTGGAGGATGTTCAGGAGTGTACCTTGAGTGCAGTGGAGCTGGCGTCATGCTTTTGAAATAGTACACGCGAGTGTCATAGAGGCGGCATGGAGCCACTGAGACTTGCTTAATCCAGAGTAGTGGTGGAAAGGATCACATCCATGCAGGACGACCCAAGTTCATTGGCAGCTATAAAACCACAGCAGAGTTTAGCTTGCACTGGTCAGGCTTCCACAGATGGAAAGCACCGCCAGCAGCCAGAAAGCAGCTCCTTTTTGGTTTATGTGGCAGCGAGAATGATTTCAGATTTGCACAGTACAGAACAAAGCAAAAGCAGTAAAAAATTCTTCAAAAATTCCCTGTTAGTGTTACATAAAACGGTTTAATTTCGGGCTAAATTGCAATGGAATTGGAATAGCACTGCACGATGATGAGACTGTGATTTGTCCAGGGGTTACAGGTACACATTTAGTGCTCTGCAGTTATCTGGAAACTCCTAGTTTTCAGTGACATTGATGGGTCATATGCTCTGTGCTGCTTTCACAGGGATTGGCAAAAATGCTGTTTTTCAGAGGTTTCCCTTTCCGAGTTCTTGATGGAGTTTTATTTCAGTCTGGTAGATCTTTCAAACCCTCTGTTTGTAACTTGACATATGTTTCTAATAAAATAACTACTGTCAGTCTGTCTGTTTTCTGACCAAAATGATTCTCAGCTCCTTTTTGTTCTGGAGAGTTGTTGTGGCAGTGGAAGAAAGCCCTCAAACAATTTGTAAGGTAGCTGAGACTTGGAAAAAAATTGTGATTTTGAGAAAAAAGTTCCTGGATATTTTTTAAGTTACTGCCTAGGTTGTTGAAAAATTAATCTTTGTATTTACAAACAAGAAGGTTTAATATGAGAGTCTTTAAAGGAACGTGTATTTGAAACAGTAGTAAGTACTTTTTCATTAATTTTTCGTCCTGTAACTGTGTTCACAAAGCACTGTGACTATGATGGTAGTGATGATGGGAAAACTGCATAGGTTGGTAAATAGTCTGAAATATGGAATCCAGGTTGCACTATAAAGTAACATATTTCAAAAATATTTCTAGAGGGACAGGAAAAAAACATAACAAAAGCCTTGAGAAAAGCATAGTTTAGTTTTAGATAACAGCATGATATAGATGCATAAAATAGTGAATTAATTATAGGGATCCTACTTCTAGATTTTAATTTAGTGCCTTGATTTCTGTGCCAGTCATAAAATAGCATATTATAATCTCTGAAGTAATTCAGGATTCAGGAATGAATGTAGATTGCTGCAGAACTGTTTATTGAAAGCAGGACTTGCTAACTGTGCAGCCAGCACCAAAACTCACCTCTGTTCACCGTCAAGCCTCTAAAGAAGGAAGAAGGCATGTATCGTATGCAAAAACAATAACTAAGGAAAAAACCTCAACAAGAAGGCATGTGGGAAATATCTGGAGTACTTTGAGAGCTGCACAGAATTCATTTTGGGCATCACCACCCTGATGGTCTTGTTGCAGCAAACACTTGAGAGAGATCATAAGAGATCTATGAAGTTTCGTAAGTATCTGATAAGGAAAAAGCTCAGCCTGTCATTGCAGACTTTAGAAGCAGGAGAAAAGGTACAGCACTAGGTCACCTAGACTAACCATGGTTCTAATAACTTTCTGGTGAGACCTCCAATATTTGATGTAATTCACAGTCCAAAAGTGTCCACTTGATAATGAGCAAATTTATAGTGTTTTAATCCTCATCACATTTCTCCTGGTTTATTTTTATCTTATTTTATTTCTAAAAAAGTCTTGCTTATGTTTTGTGCCTTTTTCAGCAAAAAACCCCCCAAACCAAGCCAGAAACAAATAGTCTTTCTTATATTCATTGGAAGTTTAATTTGTAATCATTAAATAAGGGGAGATTAAACTATGTTACCAGGAGAGATTAAAGGACTTTATATAGAGCAGTGTGTGGATTTGTGTTGCCACACTGGAGCTCAAACTCTTCAAAGTTACTGTACTTATGTGAAATACAAGACCAAGCAAACAAACAAAAACACCAGCACCAAACTGGTGATGCGATAGAGCTTTCCCATCAGTGCACAAGACTGGAGCTTTGACCGTGGAGATACTGATTTTTCCCTTCAGACCCAGATGAGTGTTTGATCACAGAGCTAGAATCCATTTTCCTGAATGACAAACCTGGGTGACATCTGCTCATGGCTGTCATCTGGCTGCTTCCGGTGCTGCTGCAGCATCTCTGAGCTGCCAGTCCATTTCCAAATGGAAGGAGAAATGCTTTGGCAGGAAAGGAGTTCCGTAAAGCTGGAGGCCCGTGGTATATTTACTGCCTGTAATCCAGGACACACAGGTCAAGCTTTGAATTAGAGCACAGACTACCCACAGGAAATTATTATTCATTCGCGTAGTAGTAGTACCAAGGGAAGCTCATTAGCAATCTGGGTCGGTTGTCGTAGGAACAGTATGCATAATAATTTTTCAAAGATAGGGAACACTTTAAATCATATCAGAAGCTGAAGAACCTAGTGATGTGAGGGCTACTTGTTAGTTGCATACACCCTGTTTTCCAGGGTGTTTTCAAGGAGAAATTATATAATCCTTTCCTCTACTCAGCCAGAGTAAAAGAATTTAAATCCTGTCCTCTATTCTGGCAGAGAAAGTCTGGCTATGAAATGAAGGGATAGAGCAGGGAGGTACAGAGAAGCCGTCGGTGTGGGAGCCACACGTCCTCGTAAAGGTGCCTGGCTCTCGGGAGAAATGGAGGAATGGCTGGCGTGTTTCCAGGGACCCCGAGTCTGGTTCAGCACCTGTTCCATATAGTGCCACGTTTTTCCTTCTTGCTGGTCCACCTGTCAGATTCAGAGATCCTTCAGGCTGGTTTTCAAAGGTTTGAATAACACATACTGCCAAGGCCAAAGTGAAATGGAAAAATGCTCGGACTGAAGGAATGGGTACAGTTTAAAAACTTCATCTAACCTGGAAGTCTCCCCAAAATATCTGGGCACTGGATGCTGGAATCATACTAGTAGCAATAGTCAACAGCTGGTTCTGATGCTCTGGGTGCTTAGGCGGGTTTTCAGTTCAAACTAAGAAGGATAATTGACACAGCATTATAAATACTTTATGAATTTATCTCTAATAAAGCATATTTGTATAAAAATCTGGACAATAAGCTTCTGAATGTAAGTGAGGTAAAAAAATAGAGTCAGAGTGGATTGAAGTACTTATGTCTAAGATGTCTGTCAAATATTTTGGAAAGCTGAGCTCAGTGCCTGATGAGAGACTAACTCTGGTCCCAGACAGGGGGATAAAACACTCAGTAAAAGTGACCCATGTGGGAAAAAAAAAACCCAAAAGCCCAAACCCTACCAAAACCAAAACCAACAGCATCACCAACAGGTCTTTTGACATGTTTCAAAGCACGGGCTGGTCATCTCCGCTTGAGACTTTATGCACTATAGAGTGCCACAAGCCAAACTCTGAGCAAGAGCTCACTTGAGCAATACCGGTAAAGAAGAACAGACAGACTGAGTCAGTCACAGTCTCTGGGCACAGCAATCCAGTGTGGAAATAGGTGCAATAACTGAAACGGATGATGTCACTTCTGGGATTTGACAACAACAGCAGGCTCTGCACAGCCCATAGAAAGAACACTGTATGGTAAGAGGCATCATCAACATCTCTGCCATCTCTGGAGTAGGAAGAGACTGGAGACAACACTGAATGATGAACTGTGCAAGGAACCTCGTGCCAAAATCAACCACCACCTGAGACTGCTGCTCTGAAAAACTGACCGTGGGAGGTGGTCCTGATGGATGGGGTTTTAGAATCAAGAAAAAATATCATTAGGCAATCTGTGCCAAAAGGGATAAAAATTAAAAATGTGTGTTAGTATACCAAATTAGACAATGATTTTTTTAAGGGATATTATTATTATTACTATTATTATGTAAGAATCAGCCAGTGCTTAGAGGAAAGTGACCATAAAGGATGCATACACAGCAGGCTGCTTATCTAAATGTTACTAGCAACTTCTATTATATTTTGGAGTTAGTTTCATAGAAGGAACACACAGAAATACAAAAATCCTCTTTGCAACCCTTTTATACCAATTTATTTTTCCTTTGTTAACTGCCTGGTACATTTGACTCGAACATTGCAATTTGCCATCTGCCCCTACATTATGTGCCCACTTGTTGCTGTCTTTAAATAGTCACATTTCCCAGAGGTTCTTATCCCAGTCACTTCAGAAATGCAGAATCAGGGTCTAGTTACAAGCCCAGTGGGAGAAAAGTTATCAGAAGATGTCATACGATCATAAAGCAAGTACAGGCTGATTTACATTCTTTCGTGATAAATTCTGTTCTTTCATTATGAAGTATGACAAGGCAAAGAATTGTATATAGAAGTTGCTTTATTTCATGTGGTTCTCTAACCCTTCTGACTTTTGACCCTTTGAATGTACCATGAATGCTGCACAGAGCACAAATCTATGGAGGCTAATCGAGGAACAGATGAGAAAGCCATTGAAAAAAATCCTAGCATTTCTACACTTCAAAAGTGCAGGCTAAAGATGTGAACTACCAGTGTCTATTAATTGTAGGTCTGTTTTGGGTGGTGCTTTTATCATTAACTGGAACATACTGTTGCAGCAGTTCTGCTCTGCTTGCGCTAAACTGAAAGCTAGCGCTACTTGAGTAATACTGTATTTTTGTCACGTATAAAAGCTGTATCATTACTAATAACATAATTTTGTAGCATATGACCTGTGTTTTTCTAAGGTATAATTTGCAATGCCTCTGTAAACTGCAGTCCTGGAGAATTACACTGTTGGATAAAAAGCCCTAGCGCATTTATTAGAATTTTCTTGTAAAGACATATATCTTAATACAGTCTCTGAAAGCTTTCAGTCTCAGGTGTTGTTCGTTTCTAGTGGTCTTTATACCCGGAAGAACTGTCTTCTAGAAATTACAGATATTACAATATAATATAAAACAACAGGTAGATACAGAGAGCTGCAGGTTCTAGAATGTATACAGGCATTGCCAATGCTGCACAGGGCAGGAGTTTACGTGACTTGGCTGCTGTTACCTAGCTGGCAAGCCTCTAGGATATGTGTGGGGAAATCCTCCAAAAAACTACTTTTCCTGTACTAGAAAACACTCCTCTCTTTTCTCTGTCGACTGTATAGAGAGCCAAGGTGCCTAGCTGATGTTATTGTTAATGCCCCATTCTTACCTCCTTTCTGAACTCAGGTTTTATGGAAGTTACTTCTTTACTGCTTTGTTACCTGTCTCTCAGATGAAAACACTGCCCAGGATAGCATTAGGGGTAAATGCAGTCTGCGTCTGCCCTGGCATTGGTCCCACTGCTGCTAGGTGTGCTGCTAACACAAAGAAGACACTGGACGCACCAAGGGCAGGTCCTGCCTGAGCAAGGCATGGCCTTTTACGATGAAGTGACTGCATCGGGGGAAGAGCTATGCATGTCATCTATCTGGACTTCTGTAAGGCCTTTGACATGGACCCCATCAACATCCTTCTCTCTAAATGGGAGAGATACGGATTTGAGGGGTGCCATGTTCAGTGGATACTTAATTGGTTGGATGGTTGCCCTGGGTGGCCTGTCCCAATGCTTTGCAACCCTCTCTGCAAAGAGGTTTGCCCTAATAGCTGCCCTAACCTCCCCCGGTACAACTTTAGGCCATTTCTTCTTGTCCTACTGCTTGCTACTTGGGAAACCAGACTAACTCCCACCGCACTACAACCTCCTTTCAGGTGGCCATAGAGAGCACGAAGCTCTCCCCTTTTCTCCAGGCTGAACAGCCCCATTCCCTCAGGTGCTCCTCGTGAGACTTGTTCTCCAGACCCTTCACTAGGGTCCCTATTGCTCCTCCTTGGACACGCTGCAGAGTCTCAATGTCCTTCTCATACTGAGGAAGCCTGGTGAAACCTGGAAAGCTCCAGTGAAAGTCTAGCCCTGCTACTCCTCTCTGTAGGGGTGCAACACAGAATGTGCTCCAGAAACCCAACTTCATTTTCCTCCTCAAAGAGTGCTTGCCCTTGAGACCCTGCATTTTTAGGTGAACACTTTTGCTTTCACAGCACAACTTGTGAAGCCAAAACAGGTATGTAGAATGGGAATGTATGAAGAATGGAGGAAAAGAGGAACTGGCGGGTTATTTGGCATAAGGCAGATGAGGTAAAATACCTCCCAATGTGCAGGATGGTAATAAGGGTATACTGTTGGTGAATCAGGACTTTGTTTTTTCACTTTTAGTGTTTTGCCACAAGAGAGACCTTCTGCACAGAGATCTCTCTGTTCCTAAAGTAACACATCATATATATGAATACATGCATCGTATATCAAATTACAGAACACACTACCCCCAGCCTCTGATGGCCTCTCTGGTACATGCTTCTGTAGCTGCTCCAGAAGGAACAGGGTCACGGTGGCTTCACGTTTGCTTGTTATTTTAGCTGCCTGTCAAAGCTTTTTGAAAGAGACCTTGCAAGAAATGGGAAAAAATAAGCTTTTTATCTCAGGCAGTTACAGTATGACTTCATGAGATAAAGCTAGTACTGTAGCCTTTGACAGTCTCCTGGCTATATTTAAAAGACTTGCCTCAGGTGAAGGAGATCTTCAGAAAATCATAGGAATTGCCTGAAAAGTTAGAGCAACCCTAAACACGGTCACTAGTTATTGCAGAGTCACTTGTATGGGAAAAACTGGGTTTATTGTGCAGACCAAGAATCTTTGTAATGAAAAATGCTCTTGGGGCTTTGCTGCTGCTTTAAGCAGTATCGCATAAAACAGGGGCTGCAGATGCATCATTTATCATTTTTTCTAAACAGTCAAGATGAGACAATACTTCAGACATGGCTTAAATTTTGGTGCTTCTGTATTCTTTTGGAGTAATAATGAATACAGGTGGAGTAACATACAGTGTCGGGAGAACACAGGCTGGATATTTTGTGGAAGAACCCTTGCAAGGGTATTTTAACAGCCTCCTAATATACCTTTTATTAAAGATCAGCATAAACACCTTATGTCATTACATTATGTAGATGTAGTGTAATTTCATTGAATCATAGAATGTTTTGGGTTGGAAAGGACCTTCAAAGGTCTAGTCCAGTGCCCCCCACAATGAGCAGGGACATCACCAACTAGATCAGGCTGCCCAGAGCCCTGTCCAACCTGACCTGGAATGTTTCCAGGGATGGTGCTTCTACCGCCTCTCTGGGCAACCTGGGCCAGAGTTGCACCTCCCTCATTCTAAAAAAATCTCTTCCTTACACCTAGTCTAAACCTCCCTTCTTTTAGTCTAAAACCACCAGCCCTTGTCCTATCACAGCAGGCCTTGCTAAAAAGGCTGTCCCCATCCTTCTGATAAGCCCCCTTTAGGTATTGAAAGGCTGCACGAAGGCAGCCTCTGGACCCGCTCCAATAGACTCATGTCCTTCCTGTGCTGAGGGTTCCAGAGCAGGACAGAGTACTCCAGGTGAGGTCTCACCACAGTGGAGTAGAGGGGAAGAATCACCCCCCTCCAGCTAATTCGTTTGTTAATAGGTCTCTGAATAATTTTATTTGAAAGCTCATTCAGCATGGTCAGGGACTTGAGCCACTGTTCTTCAAACCGCACCAGCAGAGGCTTCCATGACTTGGCTTGTGCGGGTGCTCCCCGCGTAGCCTAGTCCGACTGCTCCGGTGCCTTCCACTGCTTGTACTCAACTATTTGCAGATGGGGGCTTTTATCGGCCCCTTGGCATACTTAGGCCTTCAGACCACTATGGTTTCACTTAATGAATGCTTCCAGTTCCCTTAAAATGCTGAAGAGAAATGTCTGCAGATGAAAATTAACTTCTACTGCCTAGACATGAATACTGTAGTACTGAAATGTTGTCTCTTTTTTGTTTGCTTTAACAATAAGTGAAGATAAAATATTTTTTTATTATCCCAAGTATTACTGTAGTTTTAATTTTACAGTTCTCTCATACTCTCTTCATTGTTGATTTCCCAATTGTTCATCAAGTGATTAAAAAAATTATCTTGAACTGTATGAAATTGAACAATACTCCGAAGTTCAATACTCATGGACATTTCTGCAAATCCTTTCTCTGTGGCATGCTAAGTTAATGAAATGTAATGCTAATGCTAATGCACCTTAAAATTTTCCTGATGTTGAATTCTAAGTAACAATGTTCCCATTTTAAAAATTTTGTGCAGAAAAAGCATGAATTACATAATGCGATACAGAAAAAGCAGTTTAATAGGAGACAAAGTTCTGAGGCTCATTTTTTATTTAAATGATGTGATTGGTTTGTAGTGCATGCTAGTGAAAGGGGAAGGGTTTTCCGAGAAGTACGGTGAGAATCTGGGGTTTGTGTAAGGATATCATGTTGGTGTATCTTTCTAGCAGGAATTAGAACTGTGGAAAATATGCTACTCTCTCTGGGAAACTTAGCAGCCAAAACCCAGCTGCAACACTATCGTGTGGGAAATCATCTCTAACTGGTCTTGTTTTATTAACTCTAACCAAAACAGTAGCTGTGTGTGGACTAACCCCTTTTAGCCAACCACAGTGCCTTAAGAGATGTGTGCTGTCTGTGTGACAGAGACGCTATCCAATCACCATGTAGCTAGTCGGGTGGACAAGAGTCTATAAATTGAGATGTATTGTAAACAATAAACGAGCCCGATTTCTAACCACATTGGTATACGATCTGTGACTCGGGCTCCGTCCGCAGAAGGGTCCCTGCTACAATATCAAGCTTCACAGAAGAAGTTGTTAGTAACTTGGAGTGTAAGGTTCCCTTTCTGCCTTTTTGTCTGTTTAGAAACCATTTTGGTTGCCAATAGAGCATATGCTTCAGCATGCTTAGTAGTGTGCTTCTCACGATGCACAGTTGTATTTTGTGGTTTCTGGGTGGCTTTTTTTAACGAAGCTAAGCTGTGTAACACCACTACCTGGTGCTGTATCACACGTATGTTCTTAAAATGTCTGCCTCACCCCAGATAATACTGACGTATATCAAGCTTCACAGAAGAAGTTGTTAGTAACTTGGAGTGTAAGGTTCCCTTTCTGCCTTTTTGTCTGTTTAGAAACCATTTTGGTTGCCAATAGAGCATATGCTTCAGCATGCTTAGTAGTGTGCTTCTCACGATGCACAGTTGTATTTTGTGGTTTCTGGGTGGCTTTTTTTAACGAAGCTAAGCTGTGTAACACCACTACCTGGTGCTGTATCACACGTACGTTCTTAAAATGTCTGCTTCACCACAGATAATACTGACATTTGAGCAGCCTTTCCCCACAACGAGCTCTCAAAATATACTGCAAGTATGGATGAGTTAACCTCTTTGCACAGAAGGGCATCACCCTGGGAAGCAGGATACAGGGAAGGACTGAAGAGCCACAGAGATGGTTAAACCTTTGGGTATCCACAGCCGGCTCCAGAAGTGCTTTACTACTGCTGCTAAATGCAGAATATTCTGCTTTCGAATGCTGCAGGTGTGCTCTGCAGTGCCATGCAAAAATGAGTGGCTTTTAAAGCGTATTGGTTAGAAGTGAATAACTGTTTATGTAGTTTATCTTCCTTTCTTCAGTGAAGGAAGGAAGTGTAGGAGGCAGGGGAGCTACCAGGGACGCAGTTACACGCCTCTGTGGGGAGATATTTCAGAAAATGAGTGTGATGACCCTTTCAGTGTAGAGCCACGTACGTTGGCAATGGAACTGGATGTCAAGCTGAGATCTCCCTGAATCTGTCCCCTGGCCCATAAACCTGCTCGTGTTTCAATACCCCCATCCAGCTCGTTGCCTTTCTCTGCCTCCTTACGCCTCTTGTCTACTGCTTCGCCTTCTACCACTTTCTAAAGCTGCCAATGAACTCCATGCACGTCATTCTTGGTAAAAATTAGCAACAAGGAATTTAAGCATTTGCATGGTCTGTTTTCTTTGTTTCCTGTCTTGTCTTTCTCATAAACACACAACTGCTGTTGTATCTGAAAGAACTGGTGATGGTGCAGTATGAGAGAGAGAGAGAACTGCTTGCATGTGAGGAAAAATGTTTGGAAAATGGGGTGAATCTCTTTTGGTTGTGGTTGGTCATAAGATGCTGGTCACTAAGAATTGAAAAGCAGAGATGGAGGGGAGGAATTCCTTTCAAGTTCTAAGAATGACAATAGCAGAGAAGGTCCCCTATGGAAGTTGTGCCATGGTTAGATGTTACAGTGAAGACTTAACCTGAGGAGATGAAAGAGATTCTATTAGAGAGGAAAAAAAAAATACCGGCAGAGGTTTCTTGGTGTTTGTTTGCCTTGTAGTCCAAATTATGTTAAGGTAGAAGGAAGACAATCTGACCCAACGAAGTCATGAGATGAGAAAAATGTTTTGGAGAACAGTGTGATTTTCTAAAAATATCAAGAAAATATTTTAGTATTTCCAAAGTCTGTATATTCTTCTTCTGTGTTCTTCTTCAACTTTTTAGCCTGTTCTGGATACATACATTTTCTTTTATAATTTGTTTTCTAAATATCTTGGGTGAGGTTTTCTATATTAATCATCTGTTGTTGGGTGCTGTTGGGTGTTCTTGGGTGCTCTTGCCCAGAGACACCCTCTTGAAATGTTGAGCATCAGCAAGGCATTCATTCTTACTAGCACCTCCTTGAAATAAATCTCTTGATGTTGCACTTGTAGCTATTTGTTTTGTCATGCAGAACACTAAATTCAGCTCTGTGTAGTCCAATTTAAGAGTACCTATCATCAGCCTAATGTAGCTGCAGTTAGAAATAGATACCCTTCCAATACTTGGTTCAGTTCTCAGCCAGAATAAATCTCTGGAAAGAATTCAAAAACGCAAGAAATTCAAAGTCATTCATCTTACAGGCGTTATTGCTTAAGGTGAAATATATATGGAAGTAGAGAAGAACACAATGTGTTTGCAATTACTTTTGCTATTAGAAATGCTAAGGAAATAATTATTTTGTGTCAGTTTTCCACGTGCTAGAGATGCTGTAATCATCATGGTCTAACAAATGAAGCTCTGTAGGAAAAAAGCAGAGGATTTTATTAGATGATTAATTTTTTTTTCTTTCAAGGACAAAGTTTCCTGGTCAGATGAAAGTGTTCTAAGTTTGAAGACTTTATAATCTAATTTTTCTGGAATAGTGTCCATTTGAATGAAAAAGATAGCACCTTTCCTATAGCCTTTCTCATTTCTTCATTAGTCTGCGTTATTTTTTCATTTGCCAGTCTGTCTTGATCTATAGCTAATACACACCCAGTTCATTTAGAGATAATTACTGACAACATTCAGAATTCATCCACTGAAGCATGAACAACAGGTTTTTTAGCAAAAGACAAAATGGCAATACTCTGGGGGCAGGTTGGAGGGGAGTGGTGCAAATTGCCAGTCGGCAGTGATTGCCAGTCAATGAAACAATGCCTCATGGTGAATCTCTACCCTAAATACTAATGTTAAAACAAACAAGTGAACAGAAGTTTGGACACAGGAACCAAAGTTGGAAATTATTTATTTGATTTACAGTCATTCTGATGATTTAAATTATCTATCTAAAGGGTGAATTCAATGTCTTACTGAGGAGACAGCTCAGGAATATCACAATTTTAAGCCTAGTTTAGTCATGAAATATTTTCAGTTGGTTCAGAGGTGTAGCCTTTACTTGTACAGAAATATTCAAGAAGAAAAAGGTAGTGACTTAATATGTGAGATGCTTTTGATCCATTTGACGCTTGTAATTTTATGAACAGTAGTGTCCCTCGTGAATATTCACTTTAATTCTCGGTGGTCATTTCTGGGCTAGGCAGTCAGCGTGCCTGATTCAGTATTAGCCATGGGCATTTACTGAGAGTGGATAACACCATTGTTGCATCGACAGTAATCCTCCTTAATTTCAGCATTCAGAGAGAAAATACCACTACATGAGAGCTGTTAGAAGTGTGGGTAATAATAGATGCATATCTAATTATGCAGTTAAAACTGAAAACATCTGATAAACTATATTTAGCATCACAAGCATATTATAATCTCCAAAGGGAGAAAGATAATGCTTAAATCCTCATATCCAATATCCTCTTCTGCTCATAAATAAAAGATGTCAGAACAATAATTTCAATCAATACTGAATTCTAACACAATTGGGAATGCTAGAAAGCATAAGGTTTATACTCTGAAAAAAAAAATATGCAAAGCTGCTTATCTCTTGCCTGAGAATTCAAAGTGTTTCCTTCTGCAGGGATTCCAGCTTGCTCTCTCCATAGCAGAAGGGGTTTTTCGCAGATATGTGGAGAAGCAAAGAAAATTTCACTGAGATAGATGATGGTATTATTGCAGGCACACAAGCAATGTCAAAATGTATTTTTAGCTCCTCAAATTATCACTGATAAACTTCATTAGAGAATAATAACAGACGCCTCTGTTTATCCTAGGTAAATCTTGCCTAATCCTCAAGGTATCGTGCATGTCGCAGACCATGGAAATGGCATCGCATGTTTCCTGATGTCTGGTTCCGATCTGTCTTCACAGAATGAGGACTAGGAAGACATCAGGCTTTTAAGTGAGGAACTGAGCAAAGCAGAGGGGCAGAAAAGCTTAGAGGAGGCAAGAAAAGGAGATGGTATGGATAAGGATTCATTACGGATGGATGAGCGTTCTAAATAATTTCAGCTGTGAACCAATTTCAGTGCCATCTGAGACCAACAGTAATGGTTCTCCCTTTCAATAAAAAAATGTGGAAGTGCATTTACTTCTAGCTCCAGAAGATGAAATCGTTGCAGGTAGATAGGGTGATACTGCATTGCTCAAAATTTTTCTTTTCTTTCTAACTTAGTATGTTTACTTAGCTTTAAAGACTGGGTTTTTCCCTTCAGAAAAGAACTCCTGCATTATTAGGCCTCATACTTTAAAAATAAATGCATGAGTTTGATTTTTTTTTTATAGCAGAGCATTGGGGGGACCTTTAACGTTATTAGAATTCCTCCAGTGAATGCTGTCAGCATGAAAGTATGTACATCTGAGTTTGAAGCTCATGTGGCACATGGTACCCCATAGTAATCCCATAATTTGATGCAAAGATCACAGGGAAAAAATTAATTCTCCTTCTTAACAGAATGGTGAGATGACTTATAAAAGGCTGTATGAAATGTATAGTTCCAAAGTGTTAAAATTGTAATTGAGTGGGCTTTTTTTCCAAAATGTGTATACAAGTAATTTCCTTCTGGGAGGAATAGTGAAACCATTCACGTATCTTTTTCCTCCACACAATAAGCTATTCACATGTATCTGAAATAATGCACGTGAACAACAGATTTCATGAAGCTCAAAAAAAAAAAAAAAAGAGTCTGAGGAAATTTGTGTAGGATCCCCAGTTAGCTTAAGAAGCATTTGGGTCTAAGAGGTAATTAGATGGCTGTATAAAGAAGCACATTGCTCATGTGCATTCTTCCCTGCCCACCACCAGTATGGCCAGAGTTAGTGAGAAGAAAGCTGTGTACCTGGGACTGTTGTATGGTACAACTTTTCATTTTGGAATTGTACTGTAATTCTGTGGACCCTACTTATATGGCATCCTGTCTTATTCTTTTTTTCTTGCCTTTATATTACTGGACCGTTTAAAATTTTCTTGTTGTTTAATGATGGTGGTGGGAAAATGTTAGGCTTTGAGTTTTGGTTTTAATGAAGGAATTAGTAGAGCCTTCTGTGCAGCTGACTTTACATAAGAAGGTATTCCACTGTAAATCGGGCATTAAGTCCTACAGCTTCATGAAAGAAAAATAGAGCAAAATAAGTCTTCAGAGAGAATAAAAAATGTAACAACAGAGAACTCTTGAGATGGGATTGGAGAGCTGTATGTGCCTTGTACTTACTGCTTTGTCATATTGTAGATGTTGCAAGTCATATCAAATTTTTTCTCCGACCACAGCCTGGAAACCACAGATAGACACAGAGATTTTCAGATCAGGCAGTAAAATATTTTTTCTAGCTGGAATAAATCAGAAGTGTTCACAGTTGCAAGAAAAAACTTGTTTTGCGCTATTGGATCAATATTAATCTTTTGTTTTTTCTCTTGCAAATTCAGATTCAAACTTAAGACTGCAATACAAGAGGAGAAAGCTTTAAAAGTCTAATTATCAGTATGTAGAAATGAAAAGATTGTTATGTTATTAAAGGAAAATCCATGTATAGTGTTCAAGTATAAGCGACTGACTGCAAAAGTTTAGATCACAGCTCCTAATGGAAAATATCGTGCACAGCCGAAGGTACTCAGCCTTAAAAATGAAGCGTGGATTTCTCTAGAATGCTGCTACCATTCTGCCAGGCTGCTTTGTCTTCCAGACATCAGTTTGGTTTTCTGACTCACGGTGCGGCACGCGTCCCTAGCCACCAGGGCATGCACGCAATGCTTGAGATGAACTGGAACTGCCTTTCTGAGGCTGGCGGAGAGCTGTGGAGCTGGAGGTTGGCAAAATGCTGCAGGGTGCCCTGAGGAAGAACACTTATCCACAGCCTTTCTTTTTAAACAGACTCCTGTGTCTATCCCACCACTCCCATTGGACACAGCAGTGTCCAAAGTACAGGAATTGCAACAGGGTTTGCAGTTGTGTTGTGCTCATGGGACATGCACCCAAATAATTATGGTAGCCCCGGTGTCTGCCCACTCTCCCGCTGCAGTCTGAAACAATGACTTGTGTCATGCCAGGATGGCTGATAAAATCATCCAGTGACTGCTTGCTGTTCACAGCTGTCAACTTGCAAAATTTTTATTGTGCAAAGAGATGTCTTTATCCTTTATGTGGACTCCAGCAACAGAGTGTGTGGGCAGCGCAATATTCCCTGACTTCAGAAGTTAGTAATTTGGGTTCTGGTTGGAGCCAGTATCAGTAAGATGTCACTAAATAGAGTAAAAAGTTGAGCTTTTCAAAGTCTGTAGAGAAAAATCATGACATTTGGTTCAGTCTTATTTCTCTTATCTACCCTGTTCCAGTCTAATCAAGTTCTTACTTCTTTCAGGAGGAATATTCCTTCCCACATGTTATCCAGGAAAAAAAAGTAGCAGTGTAGGGTAGGGTGTTGTCATAAACAGTCTGTACGACTGCAGTCCGGAACAGTTGAGGGGAGTTTCCCGCAGCCCTACCTTGGAGTCAGGAGTCTAGGCTTCGGGACTGTCCAGAGTCCTCTGTGAGTCCCTTGGCTTCACCAATTGGCGTCTACTCTGAATGGCATAGCAGAAGTCCGCTTTTGTGTCAGCTTCTCCATTTCATTGAGGAACTAACCAATTACTAGTGTTCGTCTTGAGGATTTTTTTTTTTCTTAAGATAATGAAATAATCCTTTATAAACTAGATTTGCTGAAGGGCATTAGCAGAAGTCCGCTTTTGTGTCAGCTTCTCCATTTCATTGAGGAACTAACCAATTACTAGTGTTCGTCTTGAGGATTTTTTTTTTCTTAAGATAATGAAATAATCCTTTATAAACTAGATTTTATGCAAAAATATCAACCTCCATCCATTCTTTTAATCATCTATGTATTCTATCTATCAAGGTCGTGAGCAATTTTTGTAATCAGAGAAGTAAAATTCATGTTTTACAGGGCTCAACATAGGAAGGACCTTAAGTGAATACCTGGCTGTATCCTGAAATCTGAATGTTCTTGTTTATGGATATTTCCGATGGATTTTTACTTCTCTTCTGTTTTTCAGAGTAACTCGTGTTTCAGGAGCCACAAGCGTGGCACTCCTTAAGTCAGCCTTTTAGCCATGGCAGTCTATCTCCAAAGGAAAGAAAGTTAAACATATCAATTATTAAATGCTTTCAGATAGATTCTTCTTAAAAAATTTAAAGGAAATGTAGGCGGTTTAGACCCGACAAAATAAGAAATGGCCTTCAAACAAAATGCCAGCTGAACTAGAAACAGACTAGAAATAGAGAGAAATTTTTCCTTATGTAGGAAGTTCAAAGGAGAGTGTTGAGTTCTTCACGCTTTGCTAGAACAAGTTGTATTTCTATATAGCTGCAGATAGATAGTCTATATGGATGAAGTCTATATAGATGTCTATCAAATACATCTGTTAAACAACAGAAGTGAATCATTCTTGCACAAAAAAAAGTGTTTAAAGCTACCTTCTGAAGCCCTCTTAGTCCCCTTACCAATGTAAAAATTGAAACCATCAAATCAGTCAGTGCAGTGTTTCTCCCTCCTCATTTTGTGTCTGGTGACATTTCTCCGGCAGTGTTACTAGCTATCCCATGGGCTGCCTCAGCCGCAGAGATCAGGAGAGAAAGACAGCAGAATACTCCAGAGGTACTCTGAGATTTCAGTTTCACATTAGTATTCCTTCTGTGTAGGCACAAAATAAACAAAAAACCAAACAAGATAAAAAAACCAAAGTAGACTCCAAACAGAATTCTATTAAATTATGATGCAAATTCATACGCTGTTCCTGAGCACAAACGAAAATAAAAAAAGGGCTGAGCCTACCAGCATTTCTTTGTTCTTCCTTTGTGTACAATGCACCAGAACTAGGCTGGTGTTTTAACACAGAAAACTTTCCTGTTACGACTTTCAGATGGCCAGCACAAAGGAAGTGATGGAGTGGTGAGGCTTACCTGGAACTTGCTGCTCTCCCTGTTTAAAAATTTCTTTTGATCCCCTTATTTTGACAACTCTTTCTTGAGAGCAAGGTTATAAATGCACAGAAGAGAGTGAAAATGGCTTGTTGATTACGCATTTGGAGGTGAGACATGAAACTGTGCAGTAGAGATTCAAGAAAGTGCAGATTTTAAGTGGTAGATTCCCAATGATCTCATTTTCTCAAATACAATTTCCGTTGTACTCGTTTCATTGCACAGTGATGTCAGACTACTTTCAGATGTCAGTCTATTACCCACTTAGTTTCCCTCTTACCTGTACTCTGTTTATATTAGTCACTTTCTTGGGCATCAATTTGTAGAACAAAAACAGTTTTCTAGAAAAAAGCACCTCCCCTCCAAAACCAAGAAGTGAAAGGAAGGATTTTCCAACCCACTGGAGGTCTCGCCATTCACTGGATATCACAAATAAAGTATTTTCTTATTCTTGCATATGCAAGAATAAGAAAATCTTCATTGAATACGTGAATACAATGAAGATTTTCTTATTCTTGCATATGCAAATGCTGATTAATACTTTATTTGTGATATCCAGTGAATGGCGAGACCTCCAGTGGGTTGGAAAATCCTTCCTTTCACTTCTTGGTTTTGGAGGGGAGGATTCTAATGGGGAAAATCTGATTTAGCAATTTTACACATTCAATGTGCAACTGCGCCTTCAAGGGAACAAAGTGCCTTTTGACTGCTTACAGAGATGTTAAATGCCAGAGAGCCTGTACGCCAGTTTTTCACTCTTCGGAAAACACAGCCTACACAATTAGTACTGTGCTATCTTTTTGAGAAACTATTAGCACACTTTTCCATCATCTTTCATTAATTTTATTCGCAAGTCTATTTGCCACACAAGTCTATTTGGTACACAGAAAATCAGTCTTTTATGTGAGTATACAGAACATCGGAAATACTGTACCAGGATTACTGAAATGCAGTTAAGTTGTTCCTCAGCCCTTGCACTTGTCCGTCATACCATCTAGCACCAGCTGGTGAAACACGATTGGCATGAGCGCACGTATCGGAAAAGCAAACCTCCTGGGGGCGAACAGAAGAAAGGTGGTACACGCTGTCTCTCATACACCTACTGCCAGCGTGAAGCATTCCCATACCCTGCACTGTTCTAATCCTCTCAGGAGCTGTGATCTGTATCGCCTCCCCTGATCTGAAGACACTTGTAAAAGCCGCTATTTTACTATCAAGTTTGGGTGTGAATGTGCACGCATTAGCGTGCTTCTTTCAGACTTATGTACAAATTCGTTTAGTTCTCATTTGTATTCTGTTAATAATGACAGATTTTACAGTATGTTTATTTTTAACAAGTCAGTGCTATGATAATTGTCTAGGTGTGTGAGCAAGGAAAGCGAGGCCGTGCACACAGAAACGGTGTTAGGTTGTGCAAAATGCTGTAAGTTTTAACTCCCCGAGGAAATGGAGTATAGTGCACAAATATTAGAAGCTTGATTATTACCGTCTTGAGTCACCAAATTAAGACAGATTTCACTAGCTGCTGAAGGGAACATGGGCAAACTGAAAATGTCCTTTGCTTCCAAACTGCAGATATAGAGGGATTCTAATTATAGATGCCCTGAACTGTGTGGCTCCTTCTAAGTCTTTTCTAATGCCTATTGCAATAAAACGGAGCACTTCCCAAGCTTCAATAAGCTTTAGGTTTGGCCTTTGGTTATCTTCTTTTTTGTTCGTGATCTGAAACCTTGCAATCAACCGTGAGGTGTAGGGTAAGCTGCTATAAATTCTTCATAATTGCATTAAAAAAAAGAAAATAGTTTTTACTGCAGAACTTCCCTTTCAATAATTATCTCATAATTAGTAACAAATTATCTCTGGGTTTGCAGTGTTTTATTTAGGTTCCATTTTTAGTTGAAATTACCCTTGTCAATTATTTGTGATGCTGGAAGTTAAGAGAGTATGTACAATTTTAAAATATAAAGACATATCAGTATATAAGCAATTTTCTTTTATAGTTTTCTCACACTTTTTTACAAAGTTCAGGTTTTTTCTAGGTTATTCATTCAAAGGTATTAAATTTCACAGCAAGGTTTTCTAGGTGTCTCCACAACGGCTGACCCCTTGGCCAAATCACTGGCATCGTGTAAGTATTTTCAGGAGTTTATTCTGGAGGATGCTGCTGATACAGGAAGGCCAAATGAGTTCAGTGGGAGACTGGACAATGTTCACAGAAGAGAAGAGACCCTGAGGGCTGCTGAGGAGTTACAAACCACCTCAGATCCAGGAAGCTGTGAATGTGTGGGTGCTGGGACACCACGACCCCGCACCATAGTTCATTTGCCCTATTCTTACAGTGTCTCATAGGCACTGCCTTCAGCAAAGGTTGGAGACAGAACACTTAGGTCTGACTGTTCTGGTGTTCTTCATATCTGTTTGCATGTCACCGTGGTCTCCACACAATCTGTAATACCAATCTGTGGTTTTGTAGAAAAATCCCTCTTTTCAGTTGTCACCCTTTGACACGCTCTGTATCAATCACAGCAATCTCAGAGCGTTACTGAGTTTGTAGAGTGCACGTTCACATTGGCATTATTTAAAGATGCCTCCTTAAGATATGGAGTAGGAAGAGTGTGCAAAATCAAGCTGACTATTTAGCACAGTCATATTATGGCCTCAGTAATTAATTGGACAGTTCGTCTTCAGTATGTCACAGCAGGGTAGAGTTATGGGAAAAAGAAGTTATGTGAGAAAGATTGAAAAAAGAAGAAAAAATCATGCCTAAGAGTGACATTTCTGTGAATTATACCAGCTTGTTTGAAAGTTGTAACACAGGGCTGTCCTGATGTCAATTTGTTCTGAGTACAAATGCAAAGAATGCGAGTAAACTTTTTTACAGATACCCTCTGGTTTTCTTGAGAGCTATGAAGTTATTCCAGTGCCATCCTGTATTGTTCATTTTTCTTAGTGCTCTGATGATCAGACACCACTTGCTTTCCTTCCATAGCAATCTCATATGCGTTTCACATTATTCTCTTTCAAATTGGGGGCACTGTACTGCTTGTGTGATAAGAAGAGAATAAATGGGAGAAAACCAAGCAGCACTAGTGCAAAAAGTAGAAGAATGCAGAGAGAGTTTTCCAGCAAATGCAGCATCATCACCCTTCTTTGAAACTGATTGCTTTGACAAGAGTAGTTCTGAAATGGTACAACCTTATTTTCTTGGCTGTCAGGGTGACGATCAGAGCTTTTTCTCAAACTAAGGTAAGTTCCTCTCAAAGCTGGTTACTGAACAACACCTTAGGCAAAAAGCTTCACCAGTTGCCTGTTACAATAATTTCTTACTGAGAAATTGCTTTTACATTTATTTTAATAAGTTGCTAATCACAAGAAGGCAGTTAGAGGAAAATTTAAAGTACATAAATGATGTAACAAAGGTGCATTATGATTCAGTGAGGAAAAACCTACTTTTTAAGAAGGATCCATCTTCCTAAGGTTACCTGACTGTGGTAGCTCTCACACTTGTGGCAGAAATTTCGTAAGCTTGCTGTTACGCAACTTGCAAATAAATTTTAATGCCACTGGCCACTGCAGATCTTAGACCTTTACTGTCAAACTGACATTTAAGATGTTTTTACTGCTACATGGTGTTTAGTCTGCTGGTATAAGAGGCATAGTTCCCCACTGTGGTCTGTAATGTAACTGTAACCTACAGTTCCATCAAATATTGGGAGAGAAGGAGTGGAAAATATTTAATTCCCTCTGTAAGCAAAAAAATTTCAAGCTTCCCTCTTTTTTGTTCAGTTAAATTGGCATACTGCTTAGTCAGGTTTTTTGCTTAAATATTGATATGGTTAGAAATTTCTAGACCTTTTTAAGGGAAGTTTGTGCACCAGTCAAGGTTGTGTATCCTGAAATGTTTGTTTATAAAGGTTATCGTACCATGGCTAAGAACAGCCTCTTCTATGTCAGTCCCAAGGTCCACCCACACCATTTGTCTGTCATCTCTGACACTGGCCATTAGGGAAAACTGAGAACAGGACAAACATTTGCCTAAAAATCAGTAAATTTTGTCACTCGCTATTTCTTACCTTTCTAGGAGATTCACGGATCTGATTAACAGCATGAGATCAAAACATACTGTGGAACGCTGCTTTATTGCAAGAACCTGCCCTTCAGTTCAGTTCCGTGTTTCCAGAGGTGTTTAGCTCCTGGATTTCCATTCGGGCTTTCTTTCCTGCTGTCCTTTCTCTGAGGATGTGCAGTATGTGTGTAACCTCTCTCAAGTGTGCCTTTTGAAAACTCCGCTCAGCTGTATCAGCCCACCTCCTCTGTCCATGTGCATATCAAATCATACCTGAAGATACCACACCAAACATTCGGAAGAACTCCTGTGTTCGCAAGGAATGTCTTTCCTCCAGAAAACTGTGCTGATGCTCCTCCTGTATCTGTGTTTCCACTGATGCTGTTCTAGAGTGGTTTCTCTCACAAATGTATGAGGCTCTCTGGCCTTTTCTGTCTTGGATCTTTTCCTGAACCCTGTAAAAATTCTGCCATCAGATTTGCTGCCTTCCAGTTTTTCTGATGTCATGCAGTTTCAAGCCGGATGGAATTAAGTTGTATGTCATCTGTCCGTAGTGTTATATTATTTTTGATGTTGTCAGTGCATTTTCTGTGTCACGTCACTTCACTTTTAAGGCAGGAGTTCCTCAGAAAGGATTCCGACATGAGAAACCCCCTGCCGGCCGTGGTGAACACAGCTATGAAAAATGTTTGCTTTCTGTTAAACGTTATCTCCTCTGGGAGATTGGTCATGCTCTGTCAGTGATTTGCTGACTTTACAAACTCTCTGGCAGACTTCCTCCTCCTTAATGTGCTGGTATATGCATGTGTACATATATATATATATGTACATATGTGTGTGTATGTAGAGCCTCTACAAGTGCGTCTCAAATTCTCTTATTGCTGCCTTGGGTTTTTAACCTGCCAGAGTTTATAAAGCTTTTTCTTCCACTCCCTTAAACATTACTTTGACTTTTTAAAGATGCCCTCTTTCTTCTAACATCCTCCTTTATCCTGTAGTGCCATGTAGACTTTATTTTGGTCTTCCTAAAACCTTCTTGGACAGGTGATATCCATTTGACCCAAGCTGCTAATAAATACTTTCTGTGATGTCTTCAGACATTTTTGTCTTCTACTTGTTCTTTACTATTGCTTTTTTAGGGAGTTTCTTCTCTAAAGCACTACCATACTGAAGTCTTCGGGTTTTGGGTTTGCCTTT
>NW_010410964.1:4009-14913 GCF_000710305.1 Buceros rhinoceros silvestris | reverse complement strand
TTTTTTTTTTTTTTTTTTTTTTTTTGCCATGCAAGGAAGCTGAATCAAAGTGCACTTGTGAAACTTTTGGAAGGCTTTTAACGAGCAACATTTTGAATACTGTCATGTGCATTACCCAGGATAGTTTTTTCTTTCCTAAGCTCCCTGCATAATTGTGCCTCAGGATTATGACTTCTTTTCTTGTGGACCAAATCTAACTGGAGGCGGTCACAGCCTTCTGTTGTCACCCAGTTTCTTGCCCTCCTGGACACACTGATCTCCCTAAAGCAGTCACAGTCACTATTCCTCTCTTGGTAAGATGATAATAAGATAGTATATGCAAAATACTTTGCTTATCTTAATTTTACAGAGATGGATAGAATTGATTTTACTATCAGAATTCATTTCACTCCCAATAATTTAAGTTCTAAATCTAAAAAAAGACACATTTAGTTCCATCTCTCTGGATATCAGTGATTGCTAAGCTAAAACAGGCAGTAGATGGGGAAATTTAAGTAGGCTCAAAATACTCCTTTTAGCAAGTTTCTTGTATTCCTATTTATGAAACATTAAATAATTACACATTACTATTTAAATGACTTTGGTAGTATTTTATTCCTGATTAGTAGCTCAAATACTGAAATATATGAACCTGACAGTCATTTACCTTATGAATAAACAACAGGGGGAAATGCTGAAAAGGTCACTGTATGGAAATGGTGACAGACCACAACATTCATTATGGTGGTTCTGTGCTTTTTTATCCTGAACAGCACGTTCACTCTCAAGTCTGACCGTACTCCCCCTATTCCCTGTTGCTGTATGTATGTGCACAGCAGTGCGGCACAACCAGCTCAGCCACTGGCACCGACTTACCACGACAGGATCTCGTGTGCTGGTGACCAGCAGCAGCTGGTGATCGCGTCTGATTAGTGTAAGAACCCTTCTCGTGTCCAATAATTTCTCATCTGTTGGGTCCTTACCTGTAGGCTACAACTGAGGGGTAAAATGGAGGTGTGAAGGACTGCAGGAGGACAGTGGTTGGAGGGGTCTTGTGAATGGGCACATACTGCTGAGGCAGGTAGCCAGTCACCTGGGGGGACATTCCCTCGTAGCTATGCCAGACACGGGCTGTGCTAACAGTGAGGGCAAGAGTTTTGCTGACAAGAGGCACAGCGCATGTACCGGGAGCGATCCGTAACTCTCGAGGAGCTGTGGAGCCAACGTGACAATCATTCCAGAACTGGTTAGTTCTTAGGTAGCTCGTTCAACGTGAAAACCTTTTCTGTCTGTCTTTGAAATCTGCAACTCCATATGTGAGACAACCCCCCACTTTTTACAGAACCCCCCACTTTTTACAGTGGCTATTTGAGAACAGCAAACAGAAGACACTCCACAATGATAATCAGACATGAACAAAATCATTATTATTTTTCACTATATACATTTTTAATAAATTGTGCTTCATTGTATTGATAAATTTATAGGATCCCACTTAGACTTATTTATCCTAATACCTCCCCTCAAAAATGCCAAAATGCATATAATCCTCGCTGGTCTTTATTACCCGATAGCTGTTTAATAAATGACAGCGGTCTCTGATCTGGAAACCTCTGAAAGCTCTTAGTGTGGCTGCACTGATCCTTTTTTAGTCCAGGAGAGTGGTTTATAGACCTAGTGTGTAAAGCGTAAGCAGAAGTTCTTCTCTGTGGTTATTTATACACTTCACAGTAATCTCTTAAGAGTGTCCCTACCTTCACCACTTTTGTCCTGGGTGAGCATTGCATGCTGTTTACCTCCCGGTTACGTACTACGGCAAAGGATTTATTTACTGGGTTAATTCCCTCTCCTTCTCAGTTGCACACAGTTGCCGTGCAAAGCTAACCAGTCATTCATACTCTATGGATAAGTCTACATTTCAGAGAAAGGGGATGTGAGACGATTAAACAGGTCTCTCAAAGGATTTAAAATTGAAATTGCTAAATTTTGTAATTTTTCAGGATGACAAATATTGTATGAACATAATAAATTTACCATCAGCAAAGTGCCACTGTCAATTAAAAATTCCATCATTTTCTTTTTTCTAAAGAGGCCGTTCAGGTAGCTGGAGTTTCTGTAAACCAATCAAACCAAACTAAACCAAACCAAACCCAAAAATGTTCTTATGCAAAACACTTCCTTCATGACTTGAAATGGACTTTGTGTAAAGTCTACCAGTTACAAGACATGGGTTTGGTTTGTAAAATAAGAAGATCCAGGGCTTTGCTGGTGTGACTGTACCTGACTATATCTCACCTTAGAACTTACAGTCCTGCAATGGCAAGAGGCAAACTCATCCAGGACTCAGGTATCATTGCTGTGAGCCAAGGGGGGCTTGTTTGTCCCTGGTTGTTCATCCCCAAACTCTGAAGGTGCGAAAAGACTCAGCTCCTCTCTGTAAAAACTGTCAGCTTCATTAATAGGAATAGATTTGTTCTGCAAGACTGGAGCATGTACCTTCTCCCAGTCAGGAAGAAGTAGTTGGGGGCTCCTTCAGACATGGGAAGAAGCCTCATATTCACAGGGATGGTCGTCATAAGAGACTTGTGTAACACTGATCTCTGCTGGAGGAGTGCCACAGCAAGCACAAGTGATCCAGGAGGTTTATGGAGCACTTTGATGTCAACTTGATGACAGAATTACTCAAGGAGGCAAAGAGCTCCCTCCTTTGAAAAGACCTCCATTCCGCTGAACCTTGTACTTAGAAACAAGGAAGGGCTGGTCAGGGATGTGAAGGGCAGGGATGAACACGGCTGCAGCCACCATAAGGTGTGTGGTGGTTTAGGATGTGGCACGGTTTCAGTAGCGGGGAGAGGAGGCTGCCGCCTTTGTTTTGACATGTTTCGATAGCGGGGGATGGGGCTGCTAGCACGGTTCCTCTAGGAGCTTTACAGGAGGAGCTTCCCCTGGCTCCAGTTCCGCCCCCCGCTTCTGTCCCAGTCTGCGACAGTCAGCGCCTCTGCGGATAACCCTGTTCAAGGGGGGAAATGCCTCTCATTTTCCAGTGTGCGCTTGTGTTTCGGAGGGGTTAGGACAGAGGAGAACATGCATGGTCCCTCTCACCTGCTGGTTCTGATGCAGAAGCATGGCTTGCAAAGCTCATGCCATCCCAGTACCTGTCTGGCCTCTCGTTCTGTTCTGTGGCCATAAGGGAAGTTGGTAAAGCACAGCTCGTGGCGGGGTTCCAGTCCCTGAAGGCTGTGTGTGGGGCTAAGAGATGAACCTTTTGTTCCAGTGTGTCACCCAGGCACTGCATACATCACCTTCCTGATCTGCAGTTACACTAGCAATAAATGCTGAATTGCTGTCAAATCGAACTGTGTTAAATATATCCATCTGCAACACGCCGATGTCAAGACCTTTTTCTCTCAGCAGAGAGTGCTGTGGAAGATTGGTAGGAGCTTGTCTGCCTTTTTTGCTTTCCTGACTCACCGTCCAAAGCAGTAGGCTCTCCTCAGAACAATTTTCATAGAGGTATTCAGAAGTTCTTGAAATGTTTGTATCTCTTTCCTCTCAAAGTCGCTTTCCAAGGTAGGTAACACATTTATTTGACAACAAAATGCTAGGGAAGTCACTGATAACTGTTTTGGAAAATCTGACAAAGTGTCTCCTCACTTTTGTGCTTGGAAATTGCCTGCTGTGTTAATGTATAATATAAATAATATACTCTCACAATGCAAAATGAAATTACATATAACAGAAACGCAATTTTAGTAAAGCTCAGTATACTGAAAACAGGCACTTTTCCGTAGGTAAGAAAGGGGAGAAAGAAAAGGTTGCTTGTGCCCAAAGCAGTCCAGATGGAATCCCAGTAGGCAGTATACAAGTGTAAATTAAAAGAGTTTTATTTATTTATTTCAGGCAATGCACACTTCACATTTCTGTTCTGTTTCTTTCATTTCTCAGCCATGCATGCAAGTATCCAATTACTTAGTCTTCAGGGATTTTTTTAATTTCCACTATGCTTTGTCATAAAGATCTTCCACATTTTCCTTACATTAAAAATAGGCTCACTTAATGACAAGACTGGTTTCAAACAAACGCACGATGCTTTTGTTTTGTTTTCCTACATGCTTCAGTATAGTCGAAATATTACATATTATGCCAAATAAAAGACCCCAGGTAGCAAACCATCTTATCATCTTGTTGCATTCTTTAAAGTAATTTATGTAAGCTGTGCTGTGGCAACTTTCTGGAGCTCAAAATATAAATCTAGGTTGTCATGGATACACGCATGAGAAGGCTTTCTTTATAAATATGTTATGAGTCTGACAATTTATTTTTAGTACATAAAAGTAGATTTTACCAAAAAAAAGATGTAGTATAGAACTAGGGTCACTATTGGTTACTCTGATTGCACTTAAATACAATTTATTTTTCTTCCTGCTCATCATCTCAAAATATTTTTAAACACTGAGGTTTATGCGGATGTCAGAGTGGCTGATGAGAGCCCTGGGGTTTTCTCTCACCTGTTTGACCCCCCCTCCCTTTATACCAGGCATGCTGGACCTGGAATCTGTATATTGCTCACCACCAGTTAGAAAGTTGAGCTTTTTAATCTAGCAAAGGGCCCAGCAGTGCTTTGAGGTCTGAAGATATTTCAGCTGGCAATTTTCTCTCCATGTAGTTAAACTGGGCACAGTAATTATAACATGTAGCTGGACAAGCTAAATAATTCATGGAACATCAAGTCAGCAGTTACCTTCTGCCATTGTAAGTTTTATTTCGCTCCCCCTTCTCTGCTACATCAGTAGTGCAAGAAGCAATGCCCTAATATGTGGTTTTCTGTTACCTGTGATTATAAACCAGAAAGTTATGAGCATGTGATAAAAACTGATAAGCTTGTGATTAAAAGAATTAGAAAAGTAGATTGCTGAGAAAAATTCACAGTCGTAAAATAGTACACTAAAAAATGATGCCTTTAACACTTTTGATCTCTAGATTTTTATGGGATGTCAGAGGAGATGCTAGTTTAGAGCTCTCAAACTGGGTGTGCCTTGATATAAAGGAAAACAAAATAAAACAAAGCAAAGCCTAAAAGAGGATAAGTGGAATATTCTATAGAATAAGCACAAAATATTAACAATTATTTATAAAATCACATTTCTTCCAAGAGTACATAAATGTTAGTCTCCTCCTTGTTACATAAACTGTGGTGGAAAACCAGATGGAATTTAGAATTTGCGCAGTTCTCTTCACAGAAACATTATGTTAGCCAAGAATTTATGAAAAAATCCACATATAAAAATATACTCCCAAGAACTAATTTGTTTGAAATTTGTATCAAATATAAAATAGTTTTGAAAAACAGGTATCAAATGTGTTGATGCAAATACTTGACCAGATGTTTATTGTTATTTTCCAGAAAGCTTTTCTCCCAAGGATTTCTAACTTGCTTGTCCAGCTTCAAAAGCCAGTTTTCAGTCTTTTCTCTTCTGAATTAGCTTAACGGCTGTAGTAAAATGATAAATAAATCATACCCATAGATGCTCTGTTCCATTAAGAATCAGAAAGTCTTTGTTATGAGTCTGAAAAATAATTCATGACTTGTGTCCTCAATATAACAGATACTTTATACGTAACACAATAAAGGCACGAGGTCTAGCACCAGCAAACCAGGACGAATTGTTGTTTGCGTTGTTTGCCTTTAGGGACTAAGGCATAAATCACAAAGCCAAATTTTCTGACCTAGTATATTAAGAAAGTGCTAAAAACATGAAAGAGAGGGTGAAATCAGACAGTCCTGGAGAGAAAAATCTGTCATTTCTTACAGCTGCCAGCATCACCACTGTTTGATGAAATTGAACATGCACTCTGAAACTGCTCTCTCTCGGATTTATTTTCAGGTTCTAGTGGTAGAGAAAGGGCCTAAAATACAATATACATACACTGCCTTTGCTTGTAGTTTGAACATCTCACTAATAAGAATATCTATAAGCAGGAGTAGACCTAGTAGAATGGTACAAATCACGGCACTCGAAATAGCAGAGCGCTTTAAAAATAACCGATGCGCTCTGCCTGTTGGACGCTGCAGGACAGCCTGCAGTGTGGACATTGCCCTGACAAAGGCCTGCCAGGCGTGCCAGAACAGCTCCTCCAGAAAAGCCCTCCTGCAGCTCCCTGCGGACAGCGAGACACGTCCAGTTAGTGCTGGTGTGAGCGGCTCGAGCCTAGTGGGTTTGACAGGGGAGCCAAGAGCACAGTGCGGTGCTGGAAGATGCGTGCTTAACGGCTGTTGTAGAGGCCAGCTGCATAGCTTAGTGACACTTTTAAGAAAAATAATCCTCTTTCCTTTTCTTTTGCTCTGTTTCCCTGCTCCTGTAGATTCTGCTGTCGCTACATCCAAATGGTTACACGTATTCTCTTTGGAGATGTGGAAAAGCATGGGCAGCTTGTCTCCTTAAATAAACGAGTAGTTAGTCTGTCATGAGTAGTACTACAGTTGTGCTCTACCAAAAGAAGAAGAAAAAAAAAAAAGATTCTTCTGCAGTGCAGTTTATATCCCAGTTCCAATCTGCTGTCTGGTTTAAGAGTTTAGAACTGCATGAATAGGGGACTGTTGTTCATGAACAAATATTTAGAAATCCTCCCCCAAAGTAATACAGTTTTGGAAGGACTGTGAGTGATGACTTTTCAAATAGACTGATTTAATTAATCTACAACCTGTGAAACAGGTGTAAAAAATAACAAGGATTTAGTTTCTCATTTCTTAATTTCTGTGGTTTCTTTTGAGCAAGGAACTAAACTATGTTTTACATTTGAGCAGGAAAAGGGTTTAAATCCTATAACAAGAAAAGACAGAAAAGATAAAAGAAAGAAAAAAAATACTGGAAAATAATTTCTGTGGTTTCTTTTGAGCAAGGAACTAAACTATGTTTTACATTTGAGCAGGAAAAGGGTTTAAATCCTATAACAAGAAAAGACAGAAAAGATAAAAGAAAGAAAAAAAATACTGGAAAATTGTTTCCTCCTGCTGGGCATTTTTTTTTTTTCAGTAATTTCCCAGGTTACTACAGTCACAGGACTTCAGAAATATATCATTTACATGCAGTATCAGGGTCTAGTAAAAAATTGCTTATAAGACACTATGAGAGAATGTAACGTATATGACGTATATGTGCTCAGCAGGTTGAGTCTTCTGTCACAGCTAGAAAAATTTTTAGTAAATCAGTGCAGACCATTTCTCTATTTTTCACAGGCATCTGCCTCAGTGCCTCAAACAGCATCCCCAGGAAGTGGTCAGGCAATTGCAAGCTGAGAATACAGCTCACCTGATACCGTTGATGCTCTTTTTACTGTTGCCCTCATCTGGCACTCTTGGTGTTGCCCATCTGCTGTGTCTGGGCAGGAAACGAGATTGCTCTCTCTGGTGGGCGTTAACTACTTTTCCTACAGTTTTGGTCAGTGATCAGTCTGAAAGGCCCCAAACGCGAATACATCATAAATGGAACAGACTCCGTCAGAAACACCCGTATCGCACCAGACAGAGTGTGTCACTGTCCAGATGTGCTTGCAATTGTCCAAGTGAAAATGCAGGTGTAAAGCTGCAGGTGTTTGTGAGCCCAGGACATGGCAAAAACATATGTAGCCTTGGTATGTGACTTTAAAAATAAATCAAAATGAAACCTGTAAAGTGTTAAAAATAGACTTAAGGTAGACAGTTTCAAAGTGTGTTTTAAAGGAGACTTTAAAAAGAAGTCATTTACACGTGTTTGTTTGAAAAGAGGTTTCGAAGAATACTTTTTGTTGCATGACTTGGTCCAGCTTTTGCTATTCCCCTCTTGTTTAATTTCATAAAGATCACAATGTTACACTTTTCCGTATGTTATTCTTTAAAAGAAAAATAAAAATTGCTCAGGGGACGCAGAGATTCATCAGTTCTGAAAGTCGGCTTCCCATTGCCTGGCAGAACTCATTACTGCTCAACATGTGTGAGGAAAAAATTGTAACCCTTGTGCAAGCTTGATTTTCCAGTGAGCCCGAAACTTCTGTGAAGGATTTCCTAACAAAATCTCAAGAATACAGTTAGTTAATGCATAGCACTTGAGTAATGAGCATCACTTTAGCTCTTCACCCAGGACGTTTTGCTATTAGTTGCTAGCACTACCCCAGTTTGTGTTCACAATCCTCCTGCAGCTGCTGCTGTGGTGCTGCCTCTGTATCTGTTCTGGGCCACCAGTCACCGTGGTTTCCTCACAAGTGTGAGGGTGCACCAGTACGGTCTTTTCAGTTTTGGTGATGGATCTGTTCTCCAGCAGACGCCCTCCACCATAAGCACTCGGAGGCCAGATTAGCTTCTCAAACTGATGTGACTACTGGTACATAACTAACTGAGCTCCTGGGGAACGTATCACTAGCAGAGCAGGATTAGCTGTCTGCACTGACACCGGCGGAAAGTTGGTGAAAGGGAGTTCTCAGGAAAGCAGATGGGTCAGTAATGAAACACCAAACATGCTCAACCCTGTGAGTCTGAGCCAAGTGCTTGCAGGAGGATCAATAATCAGAGATGGTGTCTGCTGTAGGTTGAGGTCCTCACCTTTGGAAGGAGGGTGAAACTGGTGGTGGTGGTGGTGGGATGTGCATGCAGATATGTAGTACATGCGAAAAATATTGTTTGTTATTGTGGTTCTTTATACCCCACAGCAGAAGGCATTAGAGATTTTTGTAATTTTTTGTCACTTTCAAAGGATGCTAAACTACCTTCCGGTTCTGCAGGACTATGAGGTGCTGTGGGGAAGATGTTCTGATTGCATACTGCACATGTCTGCAGCAGATGAAGTGCCCTATTGCAAAACAGCCGAATGAGTAGGGTCTTCGTTGAAATGCTTAACAGTCAGGGTGAATTTCTCCTTTTCATGAAGCTTCATGTTTTTTCTGCATTTTATTTACCAGGATAATCGAGACTAGAAAACGTTTCCCATTTATCTACAGGAAAATACTACACTAACATAACTCAGTAAAGGTGATATCCGAGCTGGAAATGATGGAGAAAATGAGGTTACAGGTCAAAACTGAGAAAGCATCAACATAGCATTACACAATGCAGTTAGGAACATGATGGCTAAGATGGAGAGGAACTTTGAGCATAAATAGAAATCTGAATGTTTGAGCAGCCTAATTTCTGTCCTGTGCTGTAGAGGTTATAGAACTAACAGCTTGCCTACACTTGAAAGTCAGTTTAAATTAAGATAGATTGTAATTTAAAATGTGGCATTTGTTTCTAAGTAACAATCAACCATGGACATTTCTAGTCCCAAAATAAAAGTCGTTTATGCCTATGTTTTAGTTCCTTTAAAAGGGAAACTCTAAAAGGCCGTGCACTGCCTTCTGGTGAGATACACCACTCAGGTGTATAGCTTCAACAGCTAAGGGTAGGCAGACCTTCGAGAACCTGGAGAGCAACTGAGCCTAAAACAGTGCAAATTACCAGGACTTTCTGCCAGCAGCACTGCTGAACTACTTGAAGGGGCCTATCAGGAAGATGGGAACAGTCTTTTCAGCAAGGACTGTTGCATGGGACAAAGGGTGATGGTTTTAGACCAAAAGAGGGAAGATTTAGTCTAGATATGAGGAAGACATTTTCTACAATGAGGGTGGCGAAACCCTGGTGCAGGTTGCTCAGAGAGGTGGTAGAAGGCCCATCCCTGGAAGCATTCGAGTCATGTTGGACTTTGGGGCTCTGAGGAACCTGCTCTAGTTGAGGATGTCTCTGCGCACTGCGGCAGGGGTGGAATGGATGATCTTCAAAGCCCCAACCCAAACCATTCTATGATTCTATGAAGTGAAACCACAAATAACGATGAAGGCTGCATGCCATACATACCTGCTCAAACTTCCATTTTCGGTGTGAATAGTTTGACTTTGAGCCTGCACCTCCATTTGTTGAGTTTGGAACTGGGAAAAATCTGACAGGGCTTCTAGGAAGACACCTCTGACAGCGATCTCTGGGTGTGTCTGCACTGCTCATATCACCCGCTGTCTCACAAGGCCACTTTCCCTGGTTCTCTGCAGTGGCTGTGTGCTGTGCTACCCTTGGGATCTCTTGTGGTAGCCCAGCTAGGTGCTTTCCCAGGCAAAAGCCAGATGCCGATCAGTTAAAGTTGACCCCAAGGTGGTAGTGACTAGGCATATAAAATAATTTAATCTTATTTCATATTCATCACACACCTATCAGACTTGAGATAACAGAAAGAATACCCTTTATTCTGGCTTTTCAGTCAGTTGCCAAAAGCCAAACCTACACAAAATACCATTTAGGTATGTGCTTGACACTGTCTACTGAATTGCCTGCATCTAGGAAAAATTATTTAATTAACAATTAACAAGTATATAGACATTACATTAATATGTGCCGGGGGGAGAAGGAGTAGTGGATATAAGCGTGTGGCAGAACACCTGTGAGATGCCTTAGCAAAGATAAGAAAAAGCAGAAAAAGCTACCTCATGCATGAAGCAAATAGAAAAGATGTGAGAGCGGTGCAGAAATTTTATAAATTATCAGTTTACATAAGATTCAGGAAAATCTGTGTCCGTTAAGAAGTTACGGCAGGCATAAAATTAAGCATAGTCTATCCAAACTTTATAACATATTTTCTGTTTTTTGCAAGAAATCACACAAAATGAAGGTAGATAAATTGAAATGTGTGCGTGTTGAAGAAACTGCTACTGCTGTTATAAAGAGAGGCTTTGGTTCATTGCTGCACTCTTCAGTATTGTCCAGCTTACGGACCCACAGTGTGGCTGGGTAGTGTGATGGGTATTTCCTGACTAGACCTGTGACATGCTTTGCTAGCTCTGACTTTTAAGAGCTTCCGAATTACTTTTTCTATTGCCATCCTGCATTTCCTCCACAAACACAGGAGGTGGCCAAAGTGAGTTCGGAAGAG
>NW_010410964.1:0-3891 GCF_000710305.1 Buceros rhinoceros silvestris | reverse complement strand
AGAGCTACCACGTCTGCTTCAGCATGTGTCTGTAGTCCTCCCACCATGAGTACTGCAAGCAAAGGGGCACAAGGGTAGCTCTATTTTCTCTCGTATTTGCTACCCCGCTGGGCACTGCGAGCCCCTGGGGAAGCAGGAAAGGTGCTCCGAGAACAAGCATGCCTTAGCAAAGTGGCTCTGTAGCTGCGCTGTGGAGAAGGTATATCTTCCTTCTCACATCCGCTGATGGGCATCTGTATCATGGGAATACTCTCCTGCCTCCCGGTGGTGTTTGTACCCAGTCAGGCGGCAGCCGCAGAGAGGAGATTGCTTTCTGCCATACTGACCAGTACATCTTTCTGGCTTCCTCAACCTGCCCGTTCTGGTTTTCATTTATACAGCTCTCTTATTTCATAAAGGAATTGTTATCTGGGCAAGACAGAAGAGCAGTGGCTGAGTTTGTAGTACATAATACCCTATAGTTAAATGTTTGCTCTCAGGTTGAAAATGTTGCACGTTACTGGTGTGCTGAGAGTGGTCTAGATGTTATGGGCTTCTCAGCAACATTTCATTCTGCAGAATTCCCAGAGGCATTTAAATTTACTGTATCAGGATTATTATCACATTAGATGGCAGGAATCTACAAAGCGGTGCCTTTAAAATTGCTTTTTAAAACAACAGGTTTAAGAAGAATAGAAATCTCTCTGTATTGCAGGAAGCCATGTAATTTGTCTTCTATTAGCTGTGCCTTCCTGTGGTACCAAAGGTGCTCCTTGGCAAGAGACAAAGACCTAGATGTGAATGCTGATGGTGCAATGAACATACTTCAGGGACAAAGTGTTTTAATATGAAAGCGGCAGCTCGGTCTTTTAGCTCTAGCAAGGTTGGAGTCCTAGTGGACAGTGACACTTTTGCTTCTCCTAATGGGACTCAGATTGTAGAAGAGCTGACCTGAGTCCTTGCTTTTTCCAACAGGATAGAATAAGAGATTCAAAGTCTGAATTTTTCACTGAGATGATAAAAAGCCCAACAAACCAAACAAAAAACCATCTCCCTAATCTTTTGCTATGTTTTTTAACCACTGGTGTCTGTGAAAAAAAAAGCTTTTCAGAATTTGCCTCTTTGCTTCCCAACCTTTCACCATTTACACTTACCAAAAATTGGAGGAGGCTGCTGCCAAGACAAAGAAGTCTCCCTGCTTGGATTTTCTCAAATTTACAATCCAGAGCCTCAAAAACCCCCCCACTTCAGTATTGCTTATAGGTATGATACATACATTAAAGTTAAAATGAAGGCCGAGGAGGGATTTGATGATCTGTCCGAAGGCACTCGGGCACTCTGTGGTGGAAGTGAAGCTGCCACGTCACGGTACTGTCCAGTTCACCAGAGCTTCCTTGCTGCTACTGACAGCACCTAATATTCTTGCACTCACATTCTGCAAGTACAAATGACTAGGCAAGGCACATGGCCCTGGAAAACAGGCCAGTGAAAGAAGGTTGGTGTGTGTTAAACACTGCAGCACGTAACAGCTCTCCTCCCTAAGGTGCTGTTTGCAGAAGGCAATGATAGAGCTTGTCTCAAAGACAGGAGGCTCTGTGGAAGCTATAAGATACATTGGGCTCACTATTTTTAGTTTATTAAAGCCATCTATCTGTTATGTTTCTTTATTGTCTTCAGCTCTCTAGCCTCCTCAGAGACTTTTTACTCTACTCTTGGAAAAGAAGGGCAGCATGATACGATTCCTCTGCCTTGTCTCTAGCTGTAGGCTGAGCAATGTAGTTTATGCAAAACAGATGTGAAAGCATCAAGGTAATGATGAGGCCGGTATCTTCCCAAGAAACTCCTCCCTAGTCTTCAAGGGTAAAGACAAGTTATCCGCATGTCTTAGGGAGTAGGGGACAGGGGGGAGGCATGGTCTGGGAAGTGCGGGGAGTCCGTGTTTCTGATTTGCTTAAATCTTTTGCTTTCATTTTACTATGAACTGCAAAAGCTTAATCATTGGATATTACTACCTTTATAACAGAGCAATATTATCGTGCTGCACACGCTTTAAGATGCATACTATTTAAATTCAGGATTATTTTCTTCTTCCTATTTAATTTTGCCTCTTTAATAGAGCATTAGAGAAAGTAGCTTCAGAAAATCACAGTTACTTACTCATGTTCCATTTCACCATCAAAAAAGGGTTTTTTCCCTCCTTCTATAAAACAAATACATTCAGAGCTCAAGCAAGAAGGCATTTAAATATGTGTAATTGAAACTAGATGCCCAGAAAATCCTATGCACAAATTCTGTCACAAGGGTTTGGCTCCTGGTGTTCTACCCATTCAGTTCCTCAGACAATGCACAGTCTAGTTTCTGCACCTTGGGAGTTTTATAATATACAGTGGAGTGGAACAGGTAACGGAACTCTTCTGGTGCATAGTCAACCTCGCACTGGGAGGTGATATTCCAGGCAGAATACTTCTTTATCCAACACTCAGGCTGAGTAAGAACATCCATACAATTCTTGAGAGGGTGCAGCGAGGAGGCGCTGGGTGGTGTGCATGTCTTCAAAAGAAGTGTAAAGATACCGGGCTTCCACCAACACACATGTGGGCTCCTTCTTACGCAGGTCCCAACATTTAGGCTTTGGAGAATATCAACCCATGTACGAGGGCAAGACTTCCTTTGGGGAGGAAGACAGAGGTGTAAACACCAACCCCTGCCCTCCTCTACTGGGGTAACTGCAGTGGTTTTATGATCCTCTGTTTACTTTGGAGGATCCGATGGTATTGACTGAGGTACTGAGTTTCCCTGTTCTCTCCAGAGCTGTCTGTCTTTATAAAAACTTTACAAGGCTTCCTGTTAGAGAGTTTCACATTTGCAGCTCTACTGCAAACCCTTATGGACAGTATTATCTGGACCAGGCAGAATGGCATTGTTTCCTCTTGGAAACAATATTCGTCACATCTTTCCTTTAATTTGGAGACTTACTTATTCAGCTTTTGCTGATGAATCTAGACACAATAATAAGAAATAATAAATAGAGAAGAATAAATAGAAATAATAAATAGAGGAGAAAAACATGTATGTTATGAGGAAATAAAAGGAAGTGTGAAAATGGCAGGTCCAGATCATCTAAATCTAACCAATCAAATTGAAGGTGAATTTTCCAGCCTGAGTTACGCAAAGCTTAAACTTTACTGAAAAGTGGCTTTTTTCTTCCATAATCTGAGTGAAAATACTGGTCATTACTGAGAAGATGAAAAATGTCCATTGATTTATATGCTGTTTGCTTTTGCACTTCCTAACTCTTTCCTCTTGTAATCTTCATCCCCTCCAAAAACCACTGGGTAGAAGGTGTTTCTCCTGCCGCTGGAGAGCCCGCAGCAAGAACACCTTTATTAGCTGGGAAAGCCCCAAGCGGAGACGTGCTTCACTCTGCGTGAGCTGCCCCCGCACTGTTACTGCATGCGTCTGCAGGTCTTTAGAGGCATTACTCCGCACGTAGGTTTAGTACTAAAATGAGCAGAACTCTGAGCGCGGTTGGTTTGGTGGTTGGTTTTTCTTTTCCCCCACAACATGCACGTTATCAACTCATTCTCTTACAGAACAGCTTCTAGCTGCTGCCACTTGCTGCCAGAGAACCAGTATCTGCCAGATGATGGAAGCGGTGCCTTCTCGGTCCATTATACCAGTAAATCAAGAGCGAATTAATTTTTCCCCTCTCCATCTCTGCTGTCGAGCGGTGGCCACACCCCTCATGGCGGTTTCTCTCTCCTCGCACGGCTCTGGGAAGGAGAGTGCAGGTACCCCTCTGCCTGCCTGGTTCACATCACCTCCCTTCTGCCCCGCGTTCCGCCGCGGGAGGCGGAGGAGCCCGGCGCACGGCTCAGCTGGCCCGGGAGAGGCGAAGCTGCCCGCGGAGGG
>NW_010410963.1:2175-5053 GCF_000710305.1 Buceros rhinoceros silvestris | reverse complement strand
GGCCGGGCGCTCCGCGGTCCCCGCGCCCCTCGGCGGAGCGCTGGGGCTCTTTGTTCAGGTGTCTCCCAGGGCGGATCGGAGATGCTGCTCGTAGTCTCGGGGGTCGGCTGGGTAACCGTGCGGTCGAGGTTCCTGGGTAAAGGTGTATGTAGATGGGCTTAGGTACTGAATTGCTTCAGGTCCAGATGCAAGGCCGGTTATTGTTGAGTGACAGTCTCGCTCTCAGATAAGACCAGTTTCTACAATGGTTTCCTTCAGCAGGTGCAGTTCTGTAGGGCTGCCCTGCTCTCCTTTCACCAACTTGCTTAAGAAACTAAAGCCTAAGTATTAAAAGGGAAATAAAATTGAGAGAGAAAAAAATATGAATGTGGTCAGACCTGGTTTATGTACTAGTCCGCACCTGGGCTGCTGTCTGGCTGACACTCTAACCCTGTGCTCACATGTGCTGCAGCACCTGGTGTGGCTTGTGTTTGCTCCCCACTCTTCACTTAAAATCTTGCCTTTCGTACTTGCCAGAAGGTTGAGGAGTCTTTTGGGAGTCAGTGGGATGCACAGATGCTTTTCTCCATGACCTAATCTAGGTGTGATACCACAATTGTTAATGGATTCTCAGAGTGTTGCAGATTTCATTTTATCTTTAGTATCGTGCTGTAAGTCCGTGAACCTCTGCACAGCATGTGATTTCACTGATATGTCCAAATAAGTGGTCTGCTTCTGTACTGATTAGGATTGTTTCTGTGACTCAGTTGTTCAGTGATAGTAAAAACCACAACTAGTTATTTTTGAACCCAGGAAGGTGCCTAATCTAGAGGAACATGCCTCGGTTTTGAAATGAATGGACTGAGTTCGTAAAGAGAAATAACGTGCAAGCTTGGTCAAAGAAATCAAGGTTTTTATAAACCTATTTATTCATCTTCAATATCTTACCTAAATGGTCATCATGAAAATGTGGTGCTGATCTGTTTTGACCTGCTTGTGATGGTTTTGATTTTGTTTCTCCTCTCAGAGACAGAGAGCCTAGGGGGGAAGAAAATTGCTTCAGCATCCAAATATGTCACTATATGTATGGTATTTAATGTGTGCTGCTGGTTTTGTGGAGTTGTCCCCACCTTGTTGTAGTTTCTCATAGGCTGTTATTTGTGGCTTATTAGGGCTAAATGGGCTCTCCTGGTGCTGGAAAGCACAAGAAAAAAAGATACAAATAGGGGTAATGTGTTTTTAAGCTTGTAAAAGGAAGTATGAAGCCTTTTGAGCTGAATAAAGGAAATGCACTTCCTGAAAAGACTAAAAAAATGCAGATCTTTGTGGCTATTGTCAGTGCTTGATGTTTTTACTGACATTTTACTTCGTGCTTCAAAGAGTAATTCGTTCAGCAGATGGGAATCAAGAATAAGGCAGGATCTGAGAAGTGCTTTAATCTCCTGCAGTTTTGAGTATAAGCTTGCCATGCCAGACAGGTGCCACGCCAGACAGATGCCGCACACGCAGGAGGTGCATTAGATTTGGGGGTTTATAGTTTATTTTTCTAAGCTGGGTTTGCACGCAAAGGTGAAACATTAAGAACCCTCAGATTTTTCTCTCCCAAGTTCTGTGATCTCTTAATTGTGGGATCACTATGAAACATGCAGCATCTCCTCCTTGGAAATGAACAGGAACTTGAGCCCAGGGTCTCCCACAAAGAACAGATCTCTCCGTATGTTTTACATTTTAAATATTTGAAGTGTTTCAAGTTGCAAGTTCAAGTAGGATAAAGGGAGAGGTACAAGTTTCTTCTCTTTTGTTTTAAATTGTCATCTGTCTTTCTCAATATCCGTTTTCCACTATATTGGGAATGTGCTCATCAAAGAAGGTTGTCTGCGTGCTGTGAAATCGTGAAATCTTGGACTTCCTTGGCCTCAAGTAGTTCTTGAATGCATTTAAATTGTGAAGATGAACTCATAACGCAGTTCAGTGCAGAAACACTCTGCTCTCCTGGGTGGCTGCAAGTAGTTATTAGTCTGTTCATTTCAGAAATTTCCTGTTGAGGGAGTTAATATTTTATATTAGAGATTGTGGGTTGTCAGGCTCTTAAATGAGAAGTATCCATGCACTCTTGTGAGGTAATGCTGCTTATCCCCCGTTCCGACAGCTCCAGGTTCCCTAGAGCTCTGATTCAGGAAGGTGTTCGAGATTTGTTAGAGAATCAGAAGGGTTCACTCAAAGTTGTTTCCTGTAAACTGTAGTCCAGTTCAGTGGGACCTTGTCAGACTGTCCTGCATTTGATAATAACCTTAATGATTGTATTAGAGAGAGCCTTTATTGTGGGGTAAACAGCATCTGAATGCTCTATATCAGAGTTAACGCTTTTGGGAAGGTTAGATTGTATCCTTCACAATTATCTTTTTCACAGAAGCAGACTTGACCCATCCATAGGAGGAAAGACAATGTCCCTGTGTCGCAGTGTTCATGTGGCAGAAAACAAAAAGCATCTGTTATTGTTGGCTGGGGGGGTTATTTGTTTATTTGTCTTTAAGAAAGTACAGAACAGCTTTTGCCTCTAGACTGTGAGTAAGTCTGCAACCAAAGTCTTCTGCCTTCACACTGCGATGCCGTACGTATGTATCGCTACAGGAGTATGGCACTGACTTTTTTTACAGTGTGTGTCTCAATAATTTTTCCTGGTTTTGATGAGTGCTTGGTGCTGCTTTGTGATCAAAGCAGCTGGTTTCAAACTTCAGGTCTGTTTCTTAAGGCATTAAACATGAACTGTCAAACTGGAAATGAAACAAACTCCAGAGAAGCATTGGCTGGAATTACTGCCCTATTCAGCAACTTTTAAAATGATCCTTCCTCTAAAGTTGTTCCTGATGATGTTTATAAACAGTGTTAGAAAGAGATG
>NW_010410963.1:0-2067 GCF_000710305.1 Buceros rhinoceros silvestris | reverse complement strand
ACTGAGGCTTTAGTTTACTGAAAACGTTGTCTGTGAGCGGTGACCTGAGGACACGTGCTCCAGCATTGGCTGCCTGCAACACACAGCCTGTTGCAGCAGGTACGTTTCAGCAAGGAGAGGTTCAGGTGTGTCTGGTGTACAGCAAAGTGAGGTACTGGGGTGTTGCGGGATCCTTTCCTTAAAGGCAGAGGTAAAGTCTAACTCTTCCTCTCTGTCCAAGCACACCGGAGGTGGTGGTGGTGGTAGTATAAACACATAGGTGAAGGGGATGGGTCCTGTATTGCTAAGGGTGGTGTTCTGCCACAACTCTATGGTGGAGGAAAAGTGACTTTCAGCTGTTGTGGGAGTCCAGTAACACTTTCTGTTCCACAGCTATGTTACTAACTGGTTTTGATGGTTTTTTAAATTAAATAACCAGAATTGAAGCATATATTTATTTTTTAAAAAGTTTGAAATGTTTTGTAAGTATGAAATTTTGTGAAACGTGATGCTTGTCTCTTTTGGCAGCCTAAAAGTTGCCACACAGATGGACAAATATTTGCATCATTCCTGTGCTGGCACAAACAGTGGGGGGAAAAAAAACCCGCATCCCTTTGTGTAGATAACAGAGAAAGGATAGCTTCGTTAATGTCTTTATTTTCTGTTTTACTGCTATAACACTCTCTTTAAATTCTTGAGAATAAGAGGCCATAACAAATGGACTTTTCCCAAGGTGTTTGTTCATAATTCTGTCTAAAATCTAACATTACCCCAGGCTCTGTTGTGACTACTTCAGAAAAATCTTTTCTACTAAATAAATATAAATGAGAAGGAAAAAAAAAAACCCAAAAGTAGTCCTCTAATGGATGATAGAAGGTCCCATTAGCAGGCTACCTTCAATTATTCATAGATTTTTAGATGATAATAATATCTTACATGGCAATTTGGAACATCAGACATTATAAAGCTAATACTGAGAATAAGCATCTTCCTTTTGGTTCTTTGGGGGTTTTTGTAAGTTGGTTTGGGGTTTTTTTTGTTTTTTATTACTACTTGTGAGACTTTCAAAGTACCACCATGGCCTCTGGAGGAATGTAAGAATATTCTAGATGTAGTCAGTGAAAGGTTTCCCATGACTTTGAATTTATGGAGTTGGGCAAGGGCAGTCTAATCCTAGTCACTCACTGAGCCAACAGATGCTTTTATTTTTAAATGTTTTCCTAACTTGGAAGCAGAACAGAGTAAACTGAGTGTTCCATCTGTAGGGGATGCTGAGATGGCCTTCAGCAGCTGGTGAAGACCTGTATGTACAGGGCAACAAAACAATTTTCCAAACGGTCTGTGAGCCTGTGTATATGACTGCAATGTCATTCACAGGGAGATGAGAGCAAGGTGTCATTTGTCACTGACAAAGGAGTTGCCATTTTTGAACTGTAACTCCCGTGGAATTACTGCTGTGATAACAACTGTTTATACTGTGTATATGTCTGTCTGTGAATGAAACTCACATTTTTTTCTTCACGTTTTTCTTATACTTTTATTAGTAACAATTGAAACTGTTTTTTGAAATTGCCACAATTTGGAGAGAGATCATGACACTGTATTTTATCAACACTGTTGAATTTTCGTGTATCAGTTCAGGAAAAAATGGTTTACAAATCACTTAATAATCAGTCAGGAAAACCAGGTGTCTTATTCCCAGAAATCTTACTCAAACTATAAGATTCTGGTTGGGTCTGTTTGTTTTCCCCTGGTTTGAGATTGGCCGATATTTTATGGATGTCATAAAAATAGGACTGGTTTTGACTTAAACCAGGAGGAACATGGGAGAGGACCAAAGTTTGTCTAACAAGCTCTTTATATGAATCTAGCTAACAAACTTGCTCTTAGTTCTGACCATACAGACGCTTTTTGTATTTGTTGTGAAGCGGTTCCTGTTGTTGGATACCTGACTAATTGTCAGTGAACAAACTTGCTCTTAGTTCTGACCATACAGATGCGTTTTGTATTTGTTGTGAAGCAGTTCCTGTTGCTGGATACCTGACTAATTGTCAGTACATAGTTTTGTAACAGTCTGAAGTAAACTGG
>NW_010410962.1:369-634 GCF_000710305.1 Buceros rhinoceros silvestris | reverse complement strand
TCATTTAAAACATCATCAACAACAAAAGAAAGTAATTTAAAACAACAACAAAAGAAATTCATTTAAAACAACAGCAACAGCAAAAGAACTTTTACCTTAACATCAACAACAACAAAAGTAGTCATGTCTGACTGTAACAAAAAGTTTGATAACAGCAACTAATCCTGAGTTTAAAATGAATAAGCTTCAGTTCATTCTGTTGTCCTGCCGGCAGCAGAGGGCTAGCGCTGCTGGTCCCAGTCCTAGACGAGCCACTCACCGCGCA
>NW_010410962.1:0-219 GCF_000710305.1 Buceros rhinoceros silvestris | reverse complement strand
CGTCGCAGCTTCCTGTGGAGACACTCGTACCTGCGCTTCACTTGGTGGTAGCTGGGGCTCGACTGTGGAGATGAGATCAGGGCGTGAGAACGTCTCTCCAGAGTTCATGTTTCATGTTCTTTGCTGAAAAAGAGCCTTGAGCCGGGCTCCGTGATGACCAACCCGGTGTGTCACGTACCTCTCATCTTCTGATACTCTTCTAAGATCTTCTCATGAAGC
>NW_010410961.1:11691-12229 GCF_000710305.1 Buceros rhinoceros silvestris | reverse complement strand
GTAATAGCAAGTGGCACCTGCTGTTCCTCAGCCCTCAGCAATCTTACCACAGAGGGATTCTCCTAGAGACAGGGCAAGGTGGACTGTTGAGTTTCCTGTCTCCAAGGCAGCTATATCAAAATCCCACCAGAACCCTTTTGGGTTCTTGAAATGCTCTCTCATGAGGGCATGCTAACATTCTAACCTGTCTGGCACAGCAGCACTCAGCGGCGGTATGATTTCATTCAGTCCATGATAGTCTACTGGAGTCTCCATTCTCCATTAAATATTCGCACTGGCCAAATAGCGTGAGTGTGTCTCGCTGACCTCTCCTTGACTCTCCAATTGATGGATTGGCTTAGATGGGGATCAGGGAGTCTTGATTAGTACAGTATTGCCACCAGTGCACCATTGTAATAGCAATTGGCACCTGCTGTTCCTCAACCCTCAGCAATCTTACCACAGAGGGATTCTCCTAGAGACAGGGCAAGGTGGACTGTTGAGTTTCCTGTCTCCAAGGAAGCTATATCAAAATACCACCAGAAACCTTTTTGGGTAT
>NW_010410961.1:10428-11443 GCF_000710305.1 Buceros rhinoceros silvestris | reverse complement strand
TCCGCTTCCAATGCAGTGAGCTGCTGGGATCCCTCTGTCACCCCAGAATTACAGATGGGGTTTTGCCTTTTATAACATGGTGGCATTAAAGTACTCTGTGCACTGGTGTGACTACGGTCTTATACTCCTGTGGGTCTGATGTGCCAGGCCACTGGATCCACAGTAAACCTCACTGTCTCTTTCCTCTCCCTGGCTGGAGGCAGGGCTCCTCTAATCCTGATCAGAGTTACTCACTTATGGAAATTATTTATAATTCCCTTCAAGAGGATCAGTAGTAAGATCAGCCCCATTATGCTGTCTAAGGAATTTCCCAGTGGAAACTGGGCAGCATTTTTTCCTGGGACAACCCCTTTAGCAATTCTTTTCCTTTGATACTCATCCAAGGATGCACGGAGCCTCTGGGCCAGTCACAATGGGGTGTTTAGGCCACTGACTCCCAGTGAGGCTCACTTCAGCTTCCAATGCAGTGAGCTGCTGGGATCCCTCTGTCACCCCAGAATTACAGATGGGGTTTTGCCTTTTATAACATGGTGGCATTAAAGTACTCTGTGCACTGGTGTGACTACGGTCTTATACTCCTGTGGGTCTGATGTGCCAGGCCACTGGATCCACAGTAAACCTCACTGTCTCTTTCCTCTCCCTGGCTGGAGGCAGGGCTCCTCTAATCCTGATCAGAGTTACTCACGTATGGAAATTATTTATAATTCCCTTCAAGAGGATCAGTAGTAAGATCAGCCCCATTATGCTGTCTAAGGAATTTCCCAGTGGAAACTGGGCAGCATTTTTTCCTGGGACAACCCCTTTAGCAATTCTTTTCCTTTGATACTCATGTACTTGGGCCTCTAGGATCAAAGCGGGTTTTCCATCCTATTTCCTCTTAGAATCAGAGAATCATTTGGATGGAAGAGACTTTTAAGGTCATTGAGTCCAACCATACACCCTGCACTGCCAGGGTCCCTAAACCATGTCCCTCAGCACCAAATCCACACAGCTTTTAAACACTTCCAGGGATGGG
>NW_010410961.1:8374-10141 GCF_000710305.1 Buceros rhinoceros silvestris | reverse complement strand
ATAGACCCCCATCTCTCTCCAACCTCCTTTCAGAGAGTTGTAGAGAGCCATAAGGTCTCCCCTCAGCCTTCTCTTCTCCAGGCCAAACAACCTCACTTTCCTCAGCCGTTCCTCATAACACTTGTTCTCTAGACACTTCACCAGCTTCACTAGTACCACCAGTACTCAAGGTGTGGCCTCACCAGCGCTGAGCACAAGGGGACAATCACTGCCCTGTTCCTGTCGGCCACACTATTGCTGATACAAGCCAGGATGCCACTGGCCTTCTTGGCTACCTGGGCACACTGCTGGCTCATACTCAGTTGGCCATCAACTAGCACCCCCAGGTCCTTCTCTGCTGTGCAGCTTTCCAGCCACTGTTTACCAAGTCTGTAACGTTGCAGTGGGTTGTTGTGGCCCAAGTGCAGGGTCCAGCACTTAGTCTCATTGAATTTCATACAACTGGCCTCAGCCTATCAATTCAGCCTGTCCAGAGCCCTCTGTAGAGCCTCCCGTCTTTCAAGCACATTGATACACCCACCCAGCTTGGTGTCATCCAGATCATTGATAAAGATGTTAAAGAAGACAGGCCCAGATCCTGAGCCCTGAGGAACACCACTGGTGACTGGCCACCAGCTCGATTTAAGTCCATTTACCACCACTCTCTGGGCCCGGCCATCCAGCCAGTATTTTATGCAGCGGAGAGTACACTCATCCAGGCCATGGGCAGCCAGTTTCTGCAGAAGAATGCTATGAGTAACGGTGTCAAACACCTTACTGAAGTCCTGGTAAACAACACTCACATCTCTTCCCTCATCCACTAAATGGGCCTCCTTGTCATAGAAGGAGATTAAGTTGGTGTTGAGAAAAGGGCGGAGAAGTAAAACTGGTCTTAAGACCAACACCAAATATGCAAGTGTCACCGGTTTGGCCGAGGTGAACCAAGGTCCAGTGACCATAATACCCTTCCTCTATTCCAACAGAAATAGGGGAAGGGAGAAAAGAATTCGTGAGACGTCTAAATGCTTTTTGGAAACTGAAACAAAATTTAATAACACAATAAACAGACACGGATTAAATACAAAGGAAAGCCTGTGAGGTATTACAGGTTTTGTATGGGATGGAAACGTGAGAGTTAAACCCATGGTCGATAGCAAAAGCGACATGGACCACAGCAGCGATCAAAGATGGCAGAAAATCACGTGGTCTCCCACATGACCAGAACGAAGAAAACCTGGCAATTACAGTATTCCCAGCACAGCGAGTTAAAGTAGAATTTGCACAAATCCTACCAGTCTTTGTCATGGAATTGAGGCAAAGCAGAATGCAAACACGGCGGTGAAAAGTAGCAAGCAGGGAAAACAGCTCTCAGGTGTGACGGGTCCGGGTTTACCCAGTGTGCTGATTCCTGGATGACGCGGTGACTACATGCCAAAAAGCAGCAAGCAAGTGGTGAGGGAGTACTTTGCTTCCCCCGCAGCGGCTTTTCCTCGCGGCACGGCTGTGGCAGCGAGAGGAGCCGGTTGGTCCTCAGATGTGGTGGCTGTGGTTAGCTGGGAGGCAGAAAGATCCGGCAAGCGGTGGCTCTGGGCACGCAGCGGTTTCTGCAAGAGGGGCTCGGTTGGTTCTCAGGCGCGTGGTTCCCGGTGCAGTGCGGCTGCAGCGAGCACAGTGGGGGGAGCAGGCAGCAAGCAGGCGACGGCTCTGAGGGCTGCATGGGGTGCGCAGGTGATCAAGCAAGCAGGTCCGGCAAGCAGTGGACGGCGCACAGCTCAGTCTGGCCCCTGG
>NW_010410961.1:0-8108 GCF_000710305.1 Buceros rhinoceros silvestris | reverse complement strand
CGAGCTGTGGTGAGCGGCTCCGGGGGTCTCCAGTGCGGCAGGAGCAGCGGTTAAGGTCCCAGGGTGGAAGAAAGTGAGTGCTTGAGCTAAAACTGGCTAGCACGGGTGCACTTTTCTTTTAAAGGGAAAGTGGCGTGAAAATCAAAAGCCCACAAAAACTTTTAACCAATTGAATGTTGCAATAATGTCACATGGCTTGGAATACAAATATTACTGGTCAGTTTAAAGTAAACTCTTCTGAAAACAGGAGAGGCTTCCTCAAACTGTCACAGCAAGACAAGCAAAATCGGGGGCATGAATAATGATGGTTTATTTACAGAGCAATATTTACAGGTTCTTTTGGTATTGCCATTGATAAAACAAACTGCAGAGTTAGTTATGGCTTATTTGCCAGAGAGACCGTATAGGTCTGATACTGAAAAGCTTACAGCCTGTCTGTTGTAGCCCAGCTATGTGGTGAAATAAGCCCCCTAACACACAAACAGTGCATTAGGAGTAAGTAAAACCACGATTACAACCATACAAAATACACCCGGGGAGAACAGTATCACTCAGCGTAGGCTGAGGCAGAGAATCTTACCCGTGGGGCTTCCCCAGTGTGGGGGTGGAGAGAGGGAGCAAATTGCCAATCTGTCCATCGGTCTGGTGCCAAGTCTTCTCCCGTCCCAGTCTGGGGCCGATATTGGGGCAATATTTATACCTATTTTTTACATTACATCATTGGTGTAGACGTGCAGGTGGGGATGACTGTAGACAAGCTTATGGCATATGTTAATTGCACAATGTCCATCAATTTACACCTGCATGGGTGGAGGTAACAGCTCATTTGTCCAGGGCAGAAAAATGGAAGAATGAGACCACTGGACCTCCACCCATGTGTCACGCTCCTCCAGGACATTCAGATACCACCTAACACCAGATATGGATCTAGTGATAGTTGTAATTCCAGTTGTCACCTGACCCAGCGATGAATTTTATTGACAAAGAGCTTGCAGGTATCCAGCTTTATGGTGTACATGCCTGACACGACTTGGACTTTTGTGCTGGGACTGTCCTCTCTACAGTTGGTCAAACAGGACCTGCCATTCATAAAACCATGATGACTGAGCCTCATCACCTGGTTGAGTTGTTCATGCTGCATGATGGCACTCAAGATGATCTGCTCCATGATGTTCCTAGGCACTGAGATCAGACTGACAGGCCTATAGTTCCCTGTGTCCTCCTTCAGGCCTTTCTTTTAGACGGCTGTCACATTGGCTAACCTCCAGTCAATTGGTACCTCCCTGGCTAGCCAGGACTGCTGGTAAATCATGGAGAGTAATTTGGTGAGAACTTCCGCCAGCTCCCTCAGTATCCTTGGGTGCATCCCATCTGGCTCTATAGACTTGTGCACGTTTAATTGGTACAGTAGTTCATTTACTGGTCCCTCGTGGATGATAGGTCCTTGATTCCACTCTCTGCCTCTGCCTTCTGTTTCAAGAAACTAAACACTCAGTGAATAACTGGTCTTACCATTAAAGACTGAGACAAAGAAGGCATTCAATACCTCAGAATTTTCCTCATCTTTGGTCGCTATTCTTCCCATTGCATTTAGCAAGGGATGGAGATTCTCCTTAACCCTCCTTTTGGTATTAATGTATTTATAGGAACTTTTTTGTTATTGCAGGATGGGACTGGATTAAAAATCATTCTGTGTGGTCCATGAGAATAGCTAATGAGAATGGAATATTCAGAAACTAGATTTGTGAACTCCATGTTTGGTGTGGAAGGATGAGACTCTACTGTGGAAAAATACCACTGTCTGATTATACAATGCTGATGCATTTTAACATGTGTACTGCATTTTCACTAGCTGGGATGTTTTGGGTTTTGTTTTTTGTTTTTTGTTTTTTTTTTAATCTGTGATGTGTGTGATTGTCGGCTGAGAAAGGGTACAGGGGTGCTGCAGAGTGTGCCCCAGATTTATAAGGTACAGATAAAGAGTGTTGCTTTCAGAATTGCACTAGGGTGAGCTGAATTCCAGCCAGTAGAGCTAAGTGAAAAAATGCTTTACTGAATTCAGCTGACATTTTTTTGTGTGCAACTTTCCCACACAGGAACAATTTTAAAGCAAAGCCATCTCTCTGTTATCTGTAGTCTGACTGATTGCACTTCAGGAACTTGTCAGCTTTCCCATTACTGTTAAAACAAAACAGAGAAAGTGTAGGATCAGGCTTGATAATCATAAATATCTTAAATGTTTGGAGTCTCTTTGTTAAGTTCCCTTGCTGCTTCATGCTGCTGTGGACATAAAACCACAGAGTTGCACAACTTCAGCTGCCAATTGTGATTTTATTACTTTAGTATTATCAATGAGCGTTAGGTCAACAGTTAGCTATTCATCAACATCATAGTAGATGTGAAAAAAAGCAGCTTTCTTACTTGCTTGTGTTGCAGTTTAGGATGGGACATAAAAGAAGTTTTGTCCCCTTTTTTTTTGGCACAGTTAGGTAGCTGGGGAAGGGGCTGCCACTGGTCCTTGTAACTACTGTTGTGAAAGGCACTACCCAGCTTCAATTTCGTGTCTGCCACCACAAATAAGCCTATGACTAAGAAGGGGTGAACAGGGATTTTTGGCATGCTTTTTTGTTTGGAAGGGGAAGGACGAAATAGAAGATAAAACAAACCGAGCAGTCATCTCGGCAACCAGGAAAAGTTTGCAAGATACATGCTGGTACAGATGAGATTTCTTCCTTCAGACTGAATTTTAAAACCTTTTGTTGATCACTGATGGGAGGAAAGAGGGACTGGAAGGCAAGGACTCAGGATTTCCCCCTTTCCTTCCCCGAAAAGTGATTAAAGCACCCACAGGGTAAGACAAACAGGTTGGAGCTGACAATGGAGGTGCTGCTGGAGTGTGAAAAGACATGGACATCCCTTGGAAATATGGAGACTTTGAGTTTTGGAACCAGGTTGGCTTGGCACTGGGAGAGTCGACCCTGGAAGCAGACAACTCCACAATATAGTCTGGAGGTAGTAGGGCCAAGATGTCTCCCATGGGGGAAGAGAGAGCCACACGGCTGAAGGAAAGCCTGTGAGGAGTGTTTTCACCGTGAACCAAGCTGGAACTCCTTGTTGGAGGCTAAATGGACTGCTTCCTGCTTCCTCCTGTATTTTGCTCCCCACCCTCTGACTCCACTTGCCTGTGTGAATATGGGCCGAGGTAGTAAACCAAGCAAGGGAAAAAGGGAGGGGCGGAAGGAAGATATATTTATTTAAGATCTTGCTGTTTTGTCTCTTTCTCTGTCCTACCCTGATTTATTTGATGATTTATGGTTTTTGTTGTTTAGGATTAAATTAATTCCATTCTCCCTAGCTGTGTCTGTTTTTTTGCCCGTGGTCGTAAGCTCTCCATTCTTTCCCACCTGAGCACTTAAGTAGTTGGTTGGTTTGTTTTCCTTCCAGAGCAGATAAAACTGCACCTGAGCCGCTGTTTTTTAAACAATGATATTTTTAATGGCGTAATTGCCACTGCTATATGAGGGAAAACAAATGGTAGACTTCCATGGTGTTACATGTCTCTGCTCTTGAAAAGAGTAACTGAACAGAATGAGCTTTGTGATTGCAGATTTTTCACTTCATCTTTGGAGTTGACTGGGAATTCATGTTTTCAAGAAATTAAATAACATATTATTTGTTCTTTTTGTTTGTGTTCTTTCTATGAAAAGGTAAGATTTTAAATTGTTCTTTTATGACTAAAAAGTGCTTCAATCATTTATAATCTTCATTCAGTTTAGTTTTGTTTTTATAATTTGTTTTCCACCCCCCAGCCCTACAGATAGTTTTAAGTGGCTTAATTGTATTAGGCAAATGATAATTGAAAAAATGAGTGGTGATTTTCTAATGAGATTGATGGCTAAATTTTCATGGAATTAACAAGTGTATATTGGAGACTGCCACATGCAGTATCTTTTCCTAGAAAAGCAGTAATTACATGTAAGTTGTGAAGCTACTGATACCTTCCATTGCTTTTGCTTGGCATTACTCTCTGCTCTTTTCTAAGTGAAATTGTTCTGATGATATTATCTCCTAAGGTGGTGATAACTTACAGATGGTTTTTAATTGTATTACCCTATCTTGGTGTCAGGTTTTAAGTACTTTTTTTTTTTCATCATTGAGGATAAATAAATGAGACGTTGAGAGAGAGGAACTGCAAGTGACTGAAAGTGAGAGTTGTTTGCATGAAATAAAAGAATTTAAAAATAGGGCAAAAAGTGAAAACACTTAAAACACAATGTTAACTCACTGAAAGACATGTCTCCCATGTGGTGAACAGTTTCCTTTTTCACCTGTGAATTAGTAATAAACTTGTTTCTGACAATATGGCATTTACGATTATTCATTTTGCTGGAAGTGCTGTATAAAAACTACACAGAACGAAGACGTGTTTTAGAGCTTTTTTATCACTTGTCAAGATTCTGAAGTTCTCACTGAAATTCAGAGCAAATATTGAAAGAATGGGATAAACTTTTCTGTGTGTCTGCATGGCATTTTAACGCAAATTGAGAGAAACTCCAAAGTCCTTGTCACCCAAGGCTGGCCAATCATGGGACAGAATCTCTCTCTAATTAGCCAGCTCCCTTTTTTTTTTTTTTCATGAGAAAGGTTTAAGAAAAGAGATAAGAAGAAAAAAAAAGTTTGTGAGGCCTCTGTTGAGTTGGGAAACTGAAACAGTTTTAATAACAATATAAAGATGTTATGTACCGAAGACAAGATATTAAAAAGTTTGTTTAGGATCAGAACTGGTGCAGCGAGGGCGGGGAGGTGGGGCGGAATATGCACCCAAACCACAGTTGAGGAAAAGCAGCAGTAAAGGCTGCCAGGCTGTTCAGGTGGCAGCAGAAGCAGCAGAGCTGCAGAGCATGTGGTAGTGGTGGCAGCACGTGTCATGGCAGGGCCGGGCGTGGCAGGAAGAGCAGTAGCGGTGGCAGTCTGTGTGCAGGGCAGGGCCAGGGAAGTGATGGCAGCAGCAGGGCAGCTGGGCCACGCAGCACAGCAGGGTGGCACAGTGGCAGGAGCACGTGGCATCAGCTGGGCTGTGGAACAAAATGCTGGCAGCAGCTGCAGCAGCTGGGACAGCATATGGAGTGGCAGGGCAGCACAGAGTGGCGGTAGCAAGGTGGCAGCAGCGAGAAATGACATGGTGCTGCCTGTATGCCGTTTCTAAGGAAGCGCTAGGGCTGCCAAAAACTCCACAACCAGTGAGATGAGCTGGCATTCTAGGAGGAATACACCACTGGCTGTTTGATAAATCCATGAAAGATAAACTAACCCTGTTTATCTTAAACCAGGACAGTCCTTATGTGCAAAACTTTTGTAATGTAGAAAGGGAAGAGTTCTGGATGCTTTTTTTTTTTTTAATGAAAGTTTAATAGTTCTTTGAGTTAAAATATTGTATGCAAGTATGTAACTCAATCAGCAAAATGATGTTACCTTGCATCTGTATCAACTCTAGTTGCCTTTTCAATAATGGTGAAAATAAGGGTAATCTTCACCTTTATAAACATTAAGTTAGATGTAAAGAAATAAAATTAGATTACTATTCTGATCTTAACCAAATTCCATGTAAAGAGTGGCAGAATTTAAACTATAAACAGGCACAACATTTGAATTGGAAGAGCTGGTTTTGTCCTCCTTATCCCTCTTATGCATACATACATTTTATTTATTATCTTCCTGATGTGAGAAGTAAACTCTGTCTCTGGCAGTAGAAAAAACATTTTTTTTATTAGTAATATTACCGAACACATTTCCACACTGAATGCTTGCCTGACTCTTAATAAACATGAAGCTGAACAAAGCAAAGCAAAGCGTTAATTCTGTGCCGAGAGAGAATTGCTACTTAGGCGACCTATCATTACATTTTTCTTAAAATGCCTTTATTTCCTGATGTTCACAAACAACAGACATTTCTTGATAAGGTAGAACCTTTATGAAATTGAAAATCAGCAATTCCACTTGAAGAAATAAAATGTTTTGTGGGTTCATGCCAATCTATATGAGTCTATTTTTCTTCCCTGACACTGAGTAGTGTAGCACTGGGATTATTTCTGTGGTGAAGTATTACTCAGCATGAACAAGGATGAAGGAAATGGATCCTAAATTAATGTAATGTGAACTAAATTCAAATGGCAAAGCTGATTATAATGTAGTAAGATTTCAGTTTTTCCAAGCATCGATAAGGTATGTATGGATGATATGTTTATGGATTTACTTTAGGATCCATAGTTACAATATTCATTTTTTATTTAGCTGAGGCCTGAGAACCTGTTCTGTGAGAAATCAAACTTACTACTTCCATGGGTCTCACTCAGTGTTTAGATTGGGTAGCCTCTGTGCATATGCTGTAGTGCAGTGAAAATATGTTGCCTCAGATGGGCAAACTTTTGAATGGCATGAAGAAGTAATCACACTGTGACAGATAAAGATTAGCACAGAGTGCATTTCGTTTTAGTCTATTCGGGTTCTTCTACAACTAATCAGTCTGAACATTTCTCCAAGGAAATATCAGTGCACAATATTTTTGAAAATTATGTGAAGAGTGAGAAATAGGTGAGAAAATACTATGTTATACATCCGTGAACTACTGATTTGCCTGAGCACTCATCAGAGATGGAAATGAGGGCTTTTACATGTATCTGGATAAAGAAAAAAAAATGTAGAAGCAAAGAAGCTGAAGTTAAGTTATGCGAATTTAATTTGTATGGGATGAGATGGATAAGGTTTGGGTGGGTTTGTTTTTTTTTAAGAAGTAACAGGAGAATTTAGAAGGCATGACCTGATAACGTGAAATTTAAGCTAATAACAGTATTTTGGAAAAGACATGACCTAGTGACTTCCTGGAATACGTTAGGAGCAAACTTGTGTCAGAACGTGAAGGAAGTCCATAAAGGAATGCAGTTTACTTAGGCTTTTGGATGGTATGGCACAGGCTGATGCCAGAAGAGGAGATACTTCAGATGGAACTTGATATAATGAAGACTGTGACAGATGCAGAAGGGAGGAGCTAAATAAAACCTCCAAACAAAACTTCATCTAAACTAGGCATTGAGATGCTAGGAAGAAATTCCGTTGAGAAGAGAAGCCTATAGAGAAGCTAACAGCTAGCACTCTGAGAGGGACACTGGGAAAGTTTGGCATTCTCAGCTGTTAACTCTGATTTTTCTGTAAAGCCCACAAACGATAGATAACAGAAATAGGACATGTATAGGTTTCAGCTTCAACCCGCTCTACTAGTAGTTTGAAAAGAGATGGTAAATAGTGACTTTTGAAGTCAACACCAGTTTATTTCATCCTCACACAGGTGGCAGTGTCACTGAAATTGGGATCAAACTTCTTAACACCAATGTAGTCTTAAGAAGTAGGCATTCTTTATTGCGACGTGTCAGATGCACAGAGGACTGTTCCTCCAATCGTGCATAGCGGTCCACAAATTTGAGCAGATTATATTGAGTATCTTCATACATATTCATCCACAATTCCCAGAATGCTGATACAAAATCATTGTTTTTCCTAGAAATCACAATATTGCCCACCCACTTGCACGTGTTCAGATTTTGAGTTGAGGGATGTCCTGTGGTTTTAGGTCGTCATGAAACACCCCTTCCTAAAATGAGTTGAACTCTCTACTTTGAAATCTCCATATATGGTTGAACAGATCTTCTCAGTCTTTGATCTTCTTTGCCTCCAAAATGCTGGCTTGAGGCCTGTTTTACCTAGGATTCAGTAATCATCTTAGTTCTCTAAAGGTTCTGAGACATGCATGGTTAAATTTCTAACAACACGAATAAATTTTTTTTGAGACAGGTAATCACAATTTTCCATACGCAATCATTTACAATGAACCATTATGCTCTGCATATTTTTTACTATTTGAATGTAAAGAAGCAAATGTAATTTTGGGTAGTAAGCATAATATGACTAAAACCAGGTACAGACAGCAAAACAAGGTTCAAATTGCTGTGTATCTTCTTTTTCCTGAAATATTTTTCTATTTAAGTACAGTCTGGCTGAATGCAATTCTCAGTGAGTGTCCTGGGTCCAACATGGTGGAACCGAATGTTCTTCTG
>NW_010410960.1:5457-5878 GCF_000710305.1 Buceros rhinoceros silvestris | reverse complement strand
GCCTGCGGATGCCAAAACGCTCCGGCGTGAGCTTCCACTGGAGCTGCGCTCGCAGGTGCTGACCCTGAAACCTGCGGAGCCCTCAATGAGAGCTGGGACAATGCTGTGAAAAGCACCCTCTGATCAGCCCAAGTTCCCTGTGGTACGAGTGTGAGCAGGAGAGCCTGAGGATCTGGGGGATCTCACAGAAGAACTGGTCCAGGGCACTGCCCCAGCACGTCCCGTAGTGCAGGGGCTTGCAGATGGCAACATAGCGGTCGTAGGACATGACAGTGAGGAGACAAAACTCTGCTAGTACAAAACAAAAAAAAACGAAGAAGAGCTGTGCAGCACGTGCTGTGTAGGAGATGTCCCTGGTGTCCCAGAGGGAATTGGCCATGGCTTTGGGGACAGTGGTGGAGATGGCACCCAGGTCGAGGGG
>NW_010410960.1:4809-5298 GCF_000710305.1 Buceros rhinoceros silvestris | reverse complement strand
AGAAGAGCTGTGCAGCAGGTGCTGTGTAGGAGATGTCCCTGGTGTCCCAGAGGGAATTGGCCATGGCTTTGGGGACAGTGGTGGAGATGGCACCCAGGTCGAGGAGGGCCAGGTTGAGGAGGAAGGAGTACATGGGGGTTTGGAGGTGGTGGTGGCAGGTGATGATGGTGGTGATGAGGCCGTTGGCCAGGAAGGCAGCCAGGGAGGGCCTCTGTGCGTGGGGATCTGTTGAAGGAGGAGAAGGAAGTGAGAAGTTAGAGTTGTGTTCTTGGAGCAGAAACTGCTACATCTTTATAGAAGCACCTCGAACTCCCTCTCCCCTTTTCAGGGAGACCTTTGGCAGGTCCCTCTCACAAGCTCAGGTTGGAGCTCATTGTGGGTGCCCCTGGCAACAGCTGACCCTGCTGTCGGTTTAGGAGGAGAAAGTCCTGCCTTAGAGATGCAGGTGAATAGAACATGGGAGTGATCAGAGGGCAATGGCCAGGGGAC
>NW_010410960.1:3740-4120 GCF_000710305.1 Buceros rhinoceros silvestris | reverse complement strand
TCTGCTTCCCTCCCCATGTTCTCACCCCAGCATGTGGGGAACTCCACGGGCAGTCGGATAGCTGACCCTGGCAGGCGGCAGAGTCCCTGGCCCAGCCCCCGGGCTGCAGGGACCCTGCTCACAAGGACAGCCCTGGGCACCCCTGGGGCACACCAGGCTCCACACCCCTGCAGTCATCCCTGGGAGAAGGCGTTGTCATGCCCTGTCCTTCTAACAGTGCCGCAGGGCAGCTCTGCTCTGGAGCACGTCCTCCTCAACACCACAGCAGACACACCTTGAGAGCCTTCCTGTCACATCTCGTCAGACACGGGCCATGCCAGCTTTAGGAGACTGCCCCAGAAAGCCTCTGCCCTGTCCTGCAGCCAGAGGCCCACAGTGCA
>NW_010410960.1:0-3233 GCF_000710305.1 Buceros rhinoceros silvestris | reverse complement strand
GGCCCGGGGTGCTGCAGGCAGAGCCCTCAGCCCTGCTGCGCTGGGCAGAGGAGCTGCTGCTGGGCAGAGCTGCCCCAGTGCCAGCAGCTCCCTCCTCCAGGCCAAGAGCCCAGCCCAGCTCAGCAGCTCAGGAGCAGCCCAAGGTGGCCCTCAGGGCTCCCTCCAGGGGTCACAGTGGCTTCGGCGGAACCTGCTGGGAAACACCCTCAAGCCAGCACTGACGTTGTCTCTCTCACCTGTGTCCTCAGTGTCATTTCTCCTATTAGAAATAATTCGGGCATAAGAATCACCTTTCTTTGTGCTGTCATTGGGCAGGACACCAGGAAGGTCACAGCAAAGGATCCCATTTCCCAGCCTGGGGAGCATATCCCCAGCGGGGTGAATTTTACCATTGTATTCTGGGTTTGTAGTCCTAGGGCTAGAAAGACATTTGTCCACCTTTTGACTGTGTCTTTTTGCTTCATGTCTCTGCTCTGAAGCCAAGCCTTCCCACACACGGACACTTGGTGCCAGGTTTCAGAGCTTGCCTGGTGCCACTGCTGGGGTGACTCAGCCAAAGGGTGGGTCAATGCCCTCAGAGAAAGACATTTGCCCACCTTTTGACTGTGTCTTTTTGCTTCATGTCTCTGCTCTGAAGCCAAGCCTTCCCACACACGGACACTTGGTGCCAGGTTTCAGAGCTTGCCTGGTGCCACTGCTGGGGTGACTCAGCCCAAGGGTGGGTCAATGCCCTCAGCAATGCCCTCGGCCAAGGGCACAGACAGGACAAGGTGGAGCCGTTCGTGTTGGAGACAGAGCTGTGAGACTCTCACCTGTGTCCTCAGTGTCATTTCTCCTATTAGAAATAATTCGGGCATAAGAATCACCTTTCTTTGTGCTGTCATTGGGCAGGACACCAGGAAGGTCACAGCAAAGGATCCCATTTCCCAGCCTGGGGAGCATATCCCCAGCGGGGTGAATTTTACCATTGTATTCTGGGTTTGTAGTCCTAGGGCTAGAAAGACATTTGTCCACCTTTTGACTGTGTCTTTTTGCTTCATGTCTCTGCTCTGAAGCCAAGCCTTCCCACACACGGACACTTGGTGCCAGGTTTCAGAGCTTGCCTGGTGCCACTGCTGGGGTGACTCAGCCAAAGGGTGGGTCAATGCCCTCAGCGGCGGGCAGCGCAGGGAGCTGAGTGATCAGGCCCATGTCACTGTGTGGCCATTCTCCATCGTCTTTGAAAGGTCCTGGAGCGTGTGGGAAGTCCCTGACAATGGGGAAAGTGCAGAGCCTTCCAAAAATGCCCAAAGGGTGTGCAGGGAGCCAAAGTCTGCACCCCAGATTGTGCTCATTTCGGTCCCAGCGCTGGGTGTCTGGAAGAGAAGGTGACTGGATTTACCCAGGGGAGCTTGTGTCTCGCCACCCTTTGCTTTCTTTGATGGAAGGACAGGATGCTGAACACAGGGAGACCAAGGCTTGTCTTCTCACCTGGAAGTCAGGGACGTTTGCAACCTCTCCCCTGCTCAGCATTCTTGTGCCCCAGTTGAATGTTCTGGCCTGCGTGGGGGGATAAGTAGATGGGTCAGTAACAAGAAGGATGGTCGGGCTCAGAGGGAGCAGATCAACACGTCGCACTCTGCCTGGAGGCATCTCGCTTATAGGAGTGTACCCCGGAGCCAGCCCCGGGAGGCCTGGTCTACCCACACTTCAGGGAGGCCAGGTCTACCCCAGAGAGCCAGGGGCTGCTCCTGCCCCATCTCCTCCTAAACTTGGGACATGACAATCAGCAGCACAAGCCAGGGGCAGCTTCAGCCGCATTTCCTTCTCTGACATCACCGAGCCCAGCCCAAGTGAGTGTCGGAGAGGTCTGGTCCAAAGTCCGCCGCTGGCACGGGGACGTCAGGTCTACCCGGGCACCACACGAGAGACCGGGAGGCCTGGTCTACCGGAGACTTCGGGTGGCCTCGTCTACCCCGGCTCTGGCAAGGGGAAGCGGGGTCCGCCGCTTTCCCGGGGGGCTAGGTCTACCCAAGCGCCTTCAGCGCGAGGCCTGGTCTTCCCCTGCACCATCACAGGGGGAACAGCTCTAAGCAGAGTCCAGGCGGGCAGATCTACCCCAGAACCGGTACGGGAAAGCACGTTGTACTCCACCACTGCCCCACCTCCTCCTAACCTTGGGACATGCCAATCAGCAGCCCAAGCCAGGGGCAGCTTCAGCCGCATTTCCTTCTCTGACATCACCGAGCCCAGCCCAAGTGAGTGTCGGAGAGGTCTGGTCCAAAGTCCGCCGCTGGCACGGGGACGTCAGGTCTACCCGGGCACCACACGAGAGACCGGGAGGCCTGGTCTACCGGAGACTTCGGGTGGCCTCGTCTACCCCGGCTCTGGCAAGGGGAAGCGTGGTCCGCCGCTTTCCCGGGGGGCTAGGTCTACCCAAGCGCCTTCAGCGCGAGGCCTGGTCTTCCCCTGCACCATCACAGGGGGAACAGCTCTAAGCAGAGTCCAGGCGGGCAGATCTACCCCAGAACCGGTACGGGAAAGCACGTTGTACTCCACCACCGGCACCGGGAGGCCAGGTCTAGACACCAGTCCAGGCAGGCTGGCCCCGTCTACCGCGACGGCAGCTCTGGGAGGCCCGGTCTACCCAGCGAAAGAGAGGGCTATCAAGCCCGGCACAAGCTAGGGGCTGCTCCTGCTCCATCTGCTACTCACGGACCTGTGACATCCCAAAGACCTACACAAGCCAGGGGCTGTTTGTCCAAGAAGCACAGGTCAAAGAACCATCGGCATGGACTTCCCAAGGACCAACCCTGCCTCAGTGAGCTGCCTGCCTGCCTCTGTGCATGAGGGGAGAACAGGGGATGGCGTTTCCTTCAGCTTCAGCATGACCTTTGGGCGTCACAGGGGGAACAGCTCTAAGCAGAGTCCAGGCGGGCAGATCTACCCCAGAACCGGTACGGGAAAGCACGTTGTACTCCACCACCGGCACCGGGAGGCCAGGTCTAGACACCAGTCCAGGCAGGCTGGCCCCGTCTACCGCGACGGCAGCTCTGGGAGGCCCGGTCTACCCAGCGAAAGAGAGGGCTATCAAGCCCGGCACAAGCTAGGGGCTGCTCCTGCTCCAGCTGCTACTCACGGACCTGTGACATCCCAAAGACCTACACAAGCCAGGGGCTGTTTGTCCAAGAAGCACAGGTCAAAGAACCATCGGCATGGACTTCCCAAGGACCAACCCTGCCTCAGTGAGCTGA
>NW_010410959.1:24744-41449 GCF_000710305.1 Buceros rhinoceros silvestris | reverse complement strand
CGGTTTAGCTTGCAGTTCCCCCGCAGGGCTGCCCGGCGGTCCGCGGGCAGGGAGCGGGTTCGGTCCCCACCTCAGAAAACTTCCTGCTTTTTGCCTTCTCTCCTGGGGAGGCTCAGCAGTCCCGTCTTCAGCACGGCTGGAGCGGCGCTGGGCAGGTCCAGCTTGGCTTAAATTAACTCTCTTGGAAGGACAGAAATAATTAAGCGCCTGCGTAAACCCAGCTCAACAGGTAGCCAGCAGCAAGCTAGACCGGACTAAACACCACCTGTGCTCACAAAACAGTGAAAATACATCTCGTTCACAGGTTTTCATGAATCATTTCGCTATTCGTAGTAGCTCACCGGACAAAAGGTGACAAACATTGTTACTCCTTCCACAGGGGGAAGAAAAAAAAAAAAAGAAAAAAAGAGTCGTCTTCTGGGCGCTTTTCACGCCCGAATGGCGAAGCCGGTGGTGCAAACCCCCGCCGCTGCAGGACTACATCCTGCCGAGGGCTGGTGGGCTCGGGGCCGGGCAGCTGCCGGCAGTGCCTGAAGGAGCCGAGAGAGGAGCTCCGGAAAAGTCAGTCTTTTCAGAACTGGACGAGACGGCAAACTTCCTCCAGGGTGCGAGTTCCTGTAAATATTCACACAGACGCGTACACCTTGGGAATGAAACAGACCTGCCTGAGTGTTCTCTCTCAACCATTTGTTTTCAAATTGCCGGTGAGCAACAGCTGATGATGTTCCGTTTCATGTCCCTGCTCTATGGATCTTGACTGCTAATTGTTACAATCCCCTCTGTGACACCGAGCACGCCGGTTACAGCGGTGAAGGTACCGCCCGGGAGAGAGATGGCTTTTTCACGGGGTCCCGGTTACTCAAGGGCTCAGCGCTACTTGGCAGCTGTTTTCCTGCAGGAGCAGAGGCGCAGACAGAACTGGTCAGATGTGCTGTCGAAAGCGTATGAGCGTTTGTTGCTTTTTTTGCAGCCCACAGTTTGACTTTTTCCCCCCTACCTTTCCTTTTGCTGCTATACTGAGGCGTGTCAGCAGCTGCACATCTACTGACTGCAGAGCTATTGACTCTGCAGATCTAGATTTTAATTAAACTTATGTATGGTCTGGTCCATTATCTCCAAAGGAATACATAATGGGAGAGCACAATTCAGTTTCTATAGATCTGAGAAACTTTTATTTGGATTGAACTGTTTTCTATCTCTGTTGTAACTCAGTTTAGAAGTTACTAATATATTAAGTAAAAAAAAACCAACTAGCAAAGATTCCTCAAAGACTTGTGGGTTTTTTTCCTTATGTGCACACCTTACCATTTTGTTGATATATTTGATTTCCTTGCAGTCTCTACTTCCATAAATGATTTGAGAATGGACATTGTTAAACATTTCTAGAATATATCAGATATTGAGGACTTCCTGGAAGTGCTCTGAATATATTCTGGAAATTGATAGAAATCAGGTTGCTGATGCCTGTGTTTGGCACCATATGAATTCCTTCACGTGGTGAGATACAATAATATTTTTAAACAACCTGATGTTTTGCTTATGAATCACATCTGGTTGCCAGACATGACTCTTTGGTGGGATGTCAGGAAGGCAACCCTAGCCTAGCTGAAATGAGTGCCAACATTGCGTTGATCGCAACAGTCCATCTGAAATGCTGCATTAGTCCTCATCACTCACGCTTCTGTTTTCTTAAGAAATAGTACCTTCTGAACAGTGTAGCCTGAAGGGTGACCAAAGAATATTAGACTGTTTTACAGACAATTAATCAGGAAAAGTGGGTACAGAAACGAAATCGGTTTTAAGGGAAAGCAACCTGAAAATCACGTTTGTGATCTGGATAGGACCATTGACTCGGTTAGTTTCCTTAGATGTTTAACTGACAGTTTTGCAGTTCAAGCTTTGCTTTCCTGGTTTGTATATGTTGTCAGGTATATAGCTCTTCTATGACTGCCCCTGAGCTTGAGGGGAGGAAATAGCAGAGAACACAACTATATTTTAGCTTTTCTGTCAGACCTAAAGGCTTCGGCTTTGACATCAGTGAAGGAAAGTTCCTACACTGACAGCACTCATGATTCCTGTTAGAATTGCCAGGTGCTGACCTTTTAATCCACTGTTCTTTTTATCTAGACTGAGTAAAATTTTAATGCAGTAGAAAGATCCAATGGAAGAGTTGTTATGAATTCAGTACAAATAATTATACAGCTAAATACATGAATTACAGGAAAAAGTGGGAGAAAAAAGTCAGTAAAAACTGTACATCATGCTTGAGGAAAATAAATTTCATACCTTTGCAAAAGAGATCTCTTAAGCATGTGCTGCACGCATCTCCTTGAATCTGGTTTTACTGAATCTAGACCTTAACAACTTTTGCCATGAAAAGATTTGTTTTTTGTCAAAACTAAAACAGCCTATGAACTTCAGAAAGAGGAGGAAATTAAACGTAATCATCTTCTATCTGTGGCCACGATCCACAATCATCTTTATCAGATGTTATTACTCACCTGCAGCAAAGTACTTTGGCTTCATAATTTTCCATAGCATTCAGTAGGAAAAACAGCAGAAGTAATGTATAAAGGAGCTGGGAACCTGAGTACCCTGTTACGTCTAGATCCATATGTTTACTCCTCAGTGGCTTAATCCTGAAGATGTTAATTAGAAAAAACATCACAAGGATGTCGTTCTTTTGCTCGCTCCCATGGTTGGGTACCTTATTTTTTACATGGTTCCAATAATAAAAATATTTGACTTATGTTGATACATTTTTGTTTCAGGAAACAGAAATAATTTAAATATCCAACAAATTGATTTTAAATACTTTTCACTAATAGAGTCTTGTAGTATGTAATGTATATGTGATAAATGCATAACCAAAATAATTTCAGTAAAACGCATTCATATGTAAAAATGAATATTTACTTAGCACCTCAGAAACAATAAACAATGCCTGTGTTAATACAGATTTCCTACGCGTTTTAGCTGCAGTCCCACTTTTCAATTTTAGGATGCACTGAATAAGTGAGGCACAAAACTCAGAGGCTGATTATGCAAATATATACATAGGTATATGTCTTTATGCATTATATCATTCTACAGGAATAAAATGTCTGTAACAGAACATATAACTTCTCAGAGAAGTATTTCAGCAAAATTCTGTATATTTTTTTTTCCTGTAATGAAGGTGAAGCTGGAGTTGAGGTTCAAGCCTCTAAACTGCACCCCAGCATCAGTACAGAGAAACAGTTTAAGGTGTACCAATGTTAGAGCATATGAGTAGCCCTGAAAATTATAGGACTCCTTTGACAACTCAGACCTTAGCTGATTGACCAGTTTTCTTTGCTGCAAAAATATTTGCCAGATTTGCTCATATTTTGTTTATAAAACACAAGGCTGAAAATAGGCTTATTTTGAAGACTGACTCTTTATTTGTTTGTGAGACAAAATCAGGCACAATAGTCACGTCAACTGTACCCCATTATTTTTCTTTACAAGTTTCTGGAGTGGAAATTTACATTTTAAAGGCAGATGTGAACTTTAAATATCATTCAAGCTAAATAAAAAAGTTCATAACCCACCTTCGATTCACCTTCTATAAAGTTATTAGTATGGAAAAGTAATTAACTATAAGCATTAACTCCCCTTCTCTCTATATTCTTGAGAATAATGTAACCCTGAGGTCATAGTTGTCACTACATTCAGATTTCCACAGTGGAGAGGTGTCACTAATAAACCGAAGTTTATTGCTTCTTGCCGACATTTAGAAAGAAGCAAACATCTGCCCCTATTCATTTGAGAGCCATTGCCATTCCATCACAGAGTTTGTGATGATCTTTTGTCTCCTAGTTCTCTATTCTAGTTCTTAAAAATAAGTTCTAAAACAGCCTTTAAAATGCAGTCAGAAATGGAGAACTAAAGTTGAAGGTATAGTTTCCAAAATCACATCTGTATTTTGCATTAAAATTAAGTGCTTTAAATTAATATTCTCAACACACAGCTTAAAAATTATATATGAAAACATGTACCCATACTTTATTCAATGCCCATCAATTTTCTCTGTAAAAATGACGAGAGCTAATCGCCATGATCTAGCAACGTGCCCATGCTTTATAGTTGTTGAAGAGTTGCTTGTTTCACTTTCCTCGATTTGTGGCAATTACCCCCATGGGATGCTTTTTAATGTTGGCTGCAGAAGCACCTTGCCTGTGTATACAGACACATCTGTGTTTTGGGTTTTTTTTTTTAAATCAGAGAGCATCAGTACCTGATTTTCCTTAATGTAAGAGAATCAAGAGGATTTTGGTGAATGCTTGTAACATAATACAGCACAGTAGAGCAAGTCTTATGGGCACAGCGTCTGGAGAAATTGTTTAAATGGACACTTGGTTTACCTTCAGGCAGCTTCGTAAAATGGGCATCTGACAGGTTCGAGGTAGTAGGGCAAGAATAGAAATGGTTAAATACTGTAAAATGAACTTAATGTTTCTATATTGGAAAAATAGAAATACAAGCTAGGGAAGACACCTTAGCCACGTGGGAAACTCAAAGACATCACAGTGGAAAGAAGACACTTGGAAAGCACAACTGCTGCTGAAGCAGGTGTGTACTGCTGGTAGAGCAACCAGGAGTTGGCAGGTTGCTTTGTCTGAAGTTGCCAAAGTCAGTGAACAGGCTGATGGAAGTAAAAACGCTGAACACGCTGTCTAGCCCTGGAGACATTGGTCACCAGGGCAGTTCTTTGGGCAAGGAGAGAAAATGAATGGGCAGGAGGCCAGCAACCTTTGGAGAGTGGATGGGGCACCCTTCAGCAGTGGCCTCTGCCACTACCCTCCCTCCATCCTGGAAGCAGCAGGAGCAGCAACCTTGGCTTTCTTAGGCTCTCCACAGCCACTCAGAAAGGGCTGGTGTGTCAGCATCACTCCGGCCTTGGCTTGACCCCAGCCTTCCCTGTTCAAGAGAAGCAAAACCCAATGTGTCCACCTTGCTGAGGAACCTGGAAATGGCTCCAAATATGACTATGCAATAAAAAATAGTCTAAGAATTGTCAGTCAAGGAGATTGCTATTTGTTTCTGGAGATACCATATCCAAAAATGTGTAAATCAGGTGATTTTGATTAGTCTTGGAATATTGAAAATTTGTTGTACGAACACCTATATAAGCAGAGTTGTATAGTTTCTAGGAAAACAGTACAGCTATACTTCTACAGCTGTGCAAAGTTCTCATGCAGATGTGGCAAAGAAAAATGGTTTGTAGAGAAAACTGCTAGTTCACCATTTCTGTTAATTTCATGTGGCAGATTGTCGTCATATAAATTACGTGGCAGGAGGAGAAAACCCGAAGGCAGATTTAATACTCTTCATTAGAATTACTATTGGAATTACCAACAGAACCCGACTGCTTTATAAAACATGTTTCCTATATTCTAGTTTAATAGCCTGACAAAATGAAATTCAGTTACGAAGTTTTGGGGTTGACTAGAAGGTTATTTTCTTCTACAAGTGTGTATGCTGCCCATTACTTTATTACTGTTCCGACTTTGGCTGTGTTAGAATTTGAGGAAAGGACATTAAAATATAGAGATCAAAATGACAAATTCAGGACAGAAAAATCATTCCATAGTTGCCGTAGATCTTAATTACGTTCTTGCAGAAGCCAGTTTTCAGTGCTGCTGTCAGTTCTCTGGGCTTGGCGAATCATTTTTCCAACTCTTACAATTTTTCTGATAGAACAGGGACTGCTTTTTTGTTTGTTTTTGTTGTTTGGTTTTTTTTTTTTGGTCAGGTAATTAGTGAAACTTTTTTATTGCAAGAAGCTTAAGCTTGGTTTTGTTTGAGCCAAACTTTTACTCTTTATTGATTTTGGTAACTACCCGAGTTGGTGTTTATTGATTCAGGCACAGCTGTATGGTGTTTTAATTTGCTCTGGGAGAGGGGTTTGTCTGGATCATTAGAGTTATTCTACTTTTCATTGTTGTGAGAGTTCACGGGAGGTGTTATTACTCAGAGTTTATTTGAAGTTTACCAAAAATACGGGTGAGGTTGTCTTCCCTTCATCTCCCAAGACTTGCTGGGTACATGCAGAGTACCATGAAAGAAGGTTCTGCTGGAGAAGTTCCTTATCAACTGTCCGGCATCTCAGAAGGCAAACAAAAAGGGACTTGAAGGAAAAAGGTTAATACAAAATACAAAGATTGCCTGTACTTGTCCTCCGGTGCTTTGTTGTATGATGATAATTTTTAGTGAATTCAGAGGATTATACAAGCTGTCCTTAAGAAGCGTTGGAATTAACTTTTCTGATTTTTTCAATATGGAAAAAAAACACCCAATAGAAAAAGCATATTTCTTTTGAAATGCAGAGAACCCCGAGCTGTGTTGTTTAAATCCTCAGTGGAGATTATCCAAATCAATACTGATGAAACTAAAATACCTCAGGGATTTGGTTTCATGAGATTACTGCATTTTTCCTACTATTGTATACGTGGGTTTTTTCAAAGAGCAATATGTTTGCAATCATACAAGTTCTTTGCAGCACTGTAAAAAAATGTATGCCTCAAGGAGAGGCGTGATATTCTGTAGTAACGATTGAAGAGAATGGTTTTGTACTTCTACTGTCTTAGAATAAATACGCACTATGCTCTTGTAATATTAATTCCCTTCTAAAAATTCTGAAGGAAAATGTCGATGCTTGAAAATGTTGCTAGGTAAGGTTATTGAAAAGAAAGGAGCAAATTCACATTTCTCTCAGCTGCTTAATTATCACTAATCAAATTTAAAAACTGTGGGCAACCTAATTTACATGGACTTGAATCACCTGATGCCAAACTAACTCATGGCTGCTTATCTTGACTTGACAGTTATATATATAGTGCATTTTTGTATTTATTTAGCCATCTTTAAACCAGAAAGATTTCAGACCAAAATTTGTGTAATATCTTACATATTTTCTGTAACAGTTTGTCTATGTTTATGGAAAGTAGAGAAAAATGTACTGTTGTCAAGGACTTAAAATGAGGCAGAAATTCTCTGAGCACATTCTATGTAGTCATTAGGTCGGAGAAATTGTGTTCATAAGTTTCTTTCAGTAAAACACAGTTTGGTGCCCATACACACAATCTTGACTGACCATCATAAACTGTACATCAGCAAATCATACACCTGCACAGTGACGCATTGTTAGCAGTGGTGTGTTGAGCTGCCCATAGGTTTTACACAGGTTTGTCTAACAAAGTATTAATTTACCTGAGACCATGTTTTTTTCTGGATAATTCAGACAGCAGGTAGCTTGTTAGAGTTGAAGACAAACTACTGTGAAATGTGTGAGGATTAGGTCATTTTAATAACACTTTTTCAAAATTCTCTGTCATCAGCAGCCACAATTCAAGACCAATTATAGCCTCAAGAATGCTTTTCCAAAAATTACATCCATGCTGGACTCTAGAAAACATCATGTTCTCAGCATTTGATCAACTCAGGCACGTTGGCATTTCCTATAATCGAACAGTCATGGGGAGGTACCGTGATTCCCAGCCTCTTCATCTAGCAGCTGCCATAAGGTAGGTAACAAGTATACACATGTGCATGTGTAAAATGAATGTTTACCTATTCTATCTATCTATCCATCTACCTATCCATGCATAAATATAATTAAATAAAAAGATTTTATATATGCAGCCAGGTATATGGTTATGTGACTCTTAGCAGGCTTTATTCCCAGAGTAATGAGCTGAAGGAAGAGTATCTCAGGGATATTAGTTGATAAAACTATTAACACTGAAAGATACGGAGTTGCCAAGCAGATAGGAGAGCATAGTCTTGAACAATTTCCTGTGCCTTAGCTGTGCTCAGATCCAGCAAGAACGGAAGGGTTTTTTTTTTACTTTTTGCATATTTGTGGCTAAGGTACAAGTCCTTCAGATACCCCATATACAGTATAAGAAGAGTAAAGACAAGAAGGACAAAAATCTTCTATATTATACATTTGTAATGTAAGTATCACTTAGAATGATCATAAAGAAAAAGGTATTTATCACTCCATTTCTATTTTTCATTATCTCTGTACTTAGCTATGTCTTGGAAATGAAATACCATAAGAAGTTTTGAAGAAGCAAGAGGTGTCAAAAGTTTGACCTCAGCAAAAAATTATTTAGTCTTAATTCTGTTCATCTGCAAAGGCGATGCAGGTAAAATAGATGTCAAACGTATGACCTCTGATCCGAGTCTGCCCTGTGCAAAATTTTGTGTATTTTCCTGTTTCAAATAACTCTGTTTTAATGAAAAAAGAATTACCATATAAAATTATTACTATTGATGCTGTTATTGAAAAAATAGACAGCTTCTTTCTCTTGTGCCTTTGAAGCTGACTTTTCTTGATACTGATTGTGTAAAGATTTTTAAAAATCTTGTAAAAATGAATAGTTGTTTTAAAATTGGCTGCCTATCAGCTCAAAAGAGGGATGTATCTACTGAGATTTCAGCTAGAAATTCTCCCATGCTAGTCTGCAATGTCCCTGGGATGAAGGGAAAATCCGCTCCCACACCTGAGGTAGGAGAAGAGATTTTCAGCTGAGGGACAGCACGACACATCTAGAGTATCGGAGAGTTTTACTTGGGTAAAGAGAGAGATTAAAAGACACTTAACTGAAATTACGGATTTAGATGTTCTGTTTGGATATTATCTATATGGATATTATGGGATATTAACCTATTGGTTAATTGTATCATCTGTTTCACCCTTTCCAAACACCAAAAGAATTTGAGGAAAAAATCCTAATGGATTTTTCAAATATTTTTAGCTCAGAAGGCATATTATGGTCTAGATTACACAACATCAGGCCCCTCACAGCCTTCTCTTTTAATAAGGCTGTAGATTCTCGGGCATTATTAGAGCAAGAATCGGAGATGAGGTCAGTCCCACCTGCCGTGTCGGACGCAGCTCCAGCAAAGCGATGTTTTTGCTCGGTAACCACCAGAGGGAGCGCGGCGAGGCTGCGGAGAGAACACGGGGCAGGGAAGAGCAAAAAGAGTGGGTAAAAAAAATAAAAAAGGAAAGTTAATCTTGCTGGTTTGCTGCTATGCAAGAAGCTTTTACACAAACTGATGTTTCCATTTGTTTCAGTAATGAAATTTGTATGGCTGAACAGTTTCCTGACTGAAATCCTGCAAGAGGGCAATCAAGATTAAATGATGCATCCTCATTTCTTTAAACCACATATATAATTTTTTTTTATTAAATAGTTAGTGGTGCTTTGGGTACACAGTAGCTAAAGTGCTTTCTTTTAAAAATTGATAGATTGCCCTAACTTCTCATAAGGGCTTTTTTAAATTCAATGTATAAAACAAAGTGAAGGCATTATATATGAAAACTCAAAAATGTGTTTTCTTCTCTTGGAACCAGTAATATCCCTTTGATATCACAAGGTAACTGGAGAAATTAAGGTAGCATAACTGTAAAAATGAAATTACAGCATATATGGGTGAAACCGTTCTGAATTAGTTTAACAATGGCTCAATGTCAAAACCAAATAATGTATCAAGTGGGATAACTGCAAAAAGTTTGAGTTCAGCCATGTCCTTTCAGTAATTTCAGCAGTTACCTGCATTGTAGAAAAAAGTCTACACTCACTAGATTTGCAGCCACTGCTGTTGTCAACACATTTAAGAGCAGGCTTAGAAATCAAAAGGGTCTGAGGAAAACTGAGCACCAATGCCACTTCCTTTGTGGCAGGATAGCATCCACGTGCATCCAGGGGAGGAACAACAGGCGAGGCAGTGGTGCTGTAGGAAAAGATCTTGGGATCATAGTGGATTTTAGACTGGACCATAATTAGAAAACATTATGATGTTACAAAAAAAGCGAATACATACTGGAATATATAAATAAAACTGCCTCCTAAAATTCTTGGCTAAAATGAAACAAAATACTTGATTTTACAGTGTGCTTTGTGAACAGTTGAAAACGTGTTAATTAATGTTAGTTGATGAAAGCCTACTAGTTTATACACTGCTTTAGCTGGAACAGGAAGCAGAAGCTGCTTTGTTTTGTTGGAGTCACACACATTTAAAATAAAGTTTAGGGTAAACAATTTTAAATGACTGCTAATGTTTACCAGAAGGAGGAGAAAAAGAATTCGGCTTTTGCATGTGCTTAACCCAAACATCTGAATCAAATTTGGAAGCTGAAGTTTTCATCAGTATATGCGGGCATCTGTGTTTTGAAAACAGTTGGGCTCTACATGTATAACAAGGATTTACATTTCTAAATGTTAATGGCAGTGATCCACCATAACTTTATTAGCCTTTTTCTCACAGTAATAGATGAAATATAGGATTGTAATTGGAATGAATGTTCCTTTGAAGAGATAATTGCTTAAGATGATATTCTGAAGAATTCAGCACTGTTTATAGGATTGTAATTGGAATGAATGTTCCTTTTAAGAGATAATTGCTTAAGATGATGTTCTGAAGAATTCAGCACTGTCGCTGGCAGCGTATCCAGATTCTTCTATGTAAGGGCGTGGGTTCATTTTCCAGCAAGGTGAATTTTAACACTGTAACCAAATTAATGCTGCCTTTTTCCGTGTTTTTTATGGGTTCATTTTCCAGCAAGGTGAATTTTAACGCTGTAACCAAATTAATGCTGCCTTTTTTCCGTGTTTTTTGTACAGCACACAGTGGATCAAGTTTTTCTTTACTTCATCGGCTTCAAATACACCTGAGGAAAATGAGAAGTTCTATGTAAGGGCGTGGGTTCATTTTCCAGCAAGGTGAATTTTAACACTGTAACCAAATTAATGCTGCCTTTTTCCGTGTTTTTTATACAGCACACAGTGGATCAAGTTTTTCTTTACTTCATCGGCTTCAAATACACCTGAGGAAAATGAGAAGTTGTAGAAGTTGCACAGAAATGTGTTTGTTTTTCTTATTCCAATCACTTTGGATGCAGTCTGGACCTGGTATTAAATAATCTTTTAATTGCATGTTATCTCATGCAATGGAATTGGTATTTGAGATAATCGCTGTAAGAATTTGAATAGAATCTGGTTAACATCTGGTCAAGTACTACTTTAACTGTAGTTGTAGCTAATCCAGTTGTAGCTGGCATTTTGACTGCTACTCAATAGCTGGACTCCATAAAACTTGCAATGATTGCATGGTATGGGAAATATGACTGTGACTTACCAGCAGAAGTGTACTTGTTTCCTCTCAGAGGTAAAAACTGGCTTTTTATGTGATGCCATATCCTCAGTTCCCAACATTTGATTGAATGTTTATACCTTATCCTCTGAAAAGTACAGCAAAGGTACAATACACAGGGTTACCTATGTGACAGAGTGATAGCAGGTACTAAATGGAGAGTAACGTGCTGAAACAAGCCTTGAAAATTGTGGGAAAGAAACAGAGCTTCTGTTTCCTTGACCTCCTGCGCTCTGTTATGGCACAGCCTCTCTGATTCACAAGTTGTTTCATGATGTGACAAGATCCAGTCCTGGAGAATGACAGATTGGCACAAGAACAGAAGGGAATAAGCATTTCTCTGTGCTTGGAGATTCCATGCCTTTGGTTAAAAACAAGAGGAAAGAGCAGGAATTCCCTTTCGACCCCCACCCCCCTTTGTTTGCAGCTGGTGTTCCTGCCTAGACTTTCAAACCGGAGGACAGAAGGGAAAACGCCAGCCTATTTCTCATTATTGGCACTATCCCCTGTAAGACTCTCATACCATATATTGTATTGCGTTCTTAAACAGGGCAGGCTGGATTGATTCTTCAGCTTTGATTTAGGATATCTGTAAGTCTGAAAAAGAAACATTTTGTTAAAGCATTCCCGCTTCTAAAGCTAAATAACAAGCTCTCAGCACAGAAGGTTTTAATTCTCTTCTTACTTTCTTTCCAATTTGCTATAAATAGCATGCTATTGCTACCAAAAAAAAAAAAAAATACCCAAACCAAAAACCAAGCAAACCCAAAAACCCCCAAAAAATGGAAAAACCCCCCAACCCCAAAACTCTGAAGTTTCCTTTCCATCAGCACACTTTTATCACTAATGACAGCTAAAACACTGGAACTGGAGTTCTTGCCTGCTTGGGAAGATTTATAAAAGAGCACTTGTTGCCTTTCATGATTGGAAAAGCAAGAGCATTATGGTCCACTTTACAGATGAAGATTGGGCTGAGATCGGTTCATACAGCAGTGAGCACCTGCCAGACAGGGGAAAAAAAAGAAAAAGAAAAGAAAAAAAAAAAAGAAAAGAAAAAAAAGAAGAAAAAGAAAAATAAGAAAGAGCAAAACATAGAAATGTGACTAGAAGTAAGAGAAACCAGGGAACAGCTCGCTGATGATGGCTGTGCACCCACTGCCTGAAATTTCTTCAACATAGGGAAACTTTAGGGTTGATTTACTCCAATGCAAACCCCTTTAATAAGGCATTCTTGTGACACTTGATTAAGATCTTCAAACACGAACATGAAATGGCAATAGAATAAACTTCAATTGAATTTTAACTCAAGAACCACACAAACAATTGAAAATAGACCTGTAAGGAAAGAAATAGCACTGCAGAAGTAATTTTCAGGGGAAATGGACAGAACTTCATTTAATGGAGCAATCTGGAGTTTATCAGATACCCTGAACCTTTTTTGTAAGGTCTACACAGGAGATATTACCTGTATAAATACATCATGAGTATTGCAGAAAAGAAAAGTAATTTGATTCTGCAGTATCGAAGTCAAAGGGAAAACTTTCCTTCAGGTTGCTTGGAAAGAGAATCAAATGCCCAATTTGGGTTAGCATGGCTTCCACGTTTTCTGCAAACAAGCACAAACAATAGGTGGGGATGGTGTTTCGTAGGGCTGGTAAAGCTGATGTATTTGTAGCGACTGATTTGAGCTGCAGTCTTTATACTCAAACTTAGGACATGTTGATCAAGAAAGACATAGTGTAATGAGATGGCATTTCCTCACAAAGTTCTGATTTTAGGGTAATACTCCTGTAAATACCTGTTTCTGTAGGGGTTTTTTTTATTTGTATAGATAACATTGCTACTCTATTTCTCTGTGAAAAAGTTTTTCTCATCACTGATTATTTAAAAATTATGTTGGAAAGGAAGCATCATCGATTATGATTTCAAAGGCAACATTAAATCTGAGGAAAAAGCAGCAAGAACTCTGAAAAGACACTGGAAGCTGCTTAAAATTATTGATCCTATAATGGTATTTAAAAATTGTGCTGGTATTAATTATTTGGTGTAATGCAGGGATGTCTGAACAGGCAGGATTAAGTTCTGTAACAGCAGCAGATGAAATCAGGCTGTGAGCTACAACACTGCCGGCATGGGAAGCTGAGCTAAGAGGCATTAACAGCACTCATGGTAACATCCTTACTTTGGATTCTTGACGCTAGTAAATCTGACATGATCAGGATTAAATCCTGGAGTTTTCAGAGCAAGGTCCTTTCCATCTGAAGAACCCACCTGCTTCCACATCAGATTCTGGCTGATATATATTTGAAGTTAATTAAAATCTAAACTGTGCTTTGTCTGTGGGCTACCTATATAGCCGTTCATGTCATAGAGTCAGGACCAGCTGTGGTCTACAGGTTAGTGCATTAGACATTTTTCATTTCAACAGTAGCTCCCTTATGCCTGCATTACCCCTTAACATCAAGGCTATAGACAAAGAATGCACAGAAATACAAGGTATCATGGAAATAAGCACAGAATTATTTCGGTTGGAAGAGATCTTTAAGATCGTTGAGTCCAACCATTCACCCTGCACTGCCAGGGTCTCTAAACCGTGCCCCTCAGTGCCACATCTACATGCCCTTTAAACATTATCAGGGTTGGTGACTCTACCACCTCCCTGGGCAGCCTGGTCCTATGATTTACAACCCTCTCTTGTAAAGAATTTTTTCCTAATATCCAACCGAAGCCTCCCGTGGTGCAACTTGAGGCTGTTTTCTCTTGTCCTGTCACTTGCCACATGAGAGAAGAGTCCGATACCCACCTCGCTACAACCTCCTTTCAGGCAGCTGTAGAGAGCAATGAGGTCTCCCCTCACTTTCCTTTTCTCCCGTTAAACATCCCCAGTTCCCTCAGCTGCTCCTCATGGGACCTGTGCTCTAGACCCTTCTCCAGCTTCGTGGCCCTTCTCTGGTCATACTCCAGCACCTCTTGAAGAATGGGGCCCAAAACTGGACACAGGGCTCAAGGCGTGGCCTCACCAGTGCTATCACTTCGCTACTCCTGCTGGCTTCACTATTTCTAGTTCTATTTCACACTACTCTGGTTAATGCAAAACTTGACAGCATTGCAAATAGTTTCAGGTTATGAGTCAAATCTTACTTTCAGAGCAATGCCAATCTACTGAATCAAATGCCAAATTGGGCCCTAAAATCTGTGTTAGAAACATTCATTCTCATCACAAACTTTGCAAAGAATAGATAAAAGCTTCAAAACCTTTTTTATTCATAAAGGTTACTATAATTAACATTAACCTCATTAACATTAACTTAATTAAATAAGTCTAAGAAATATTGCACAATTAATGTGTCTTACTTTGGCCATCTCCTGATTCTCTGCATTTTCATCAAAAAACATGATTCGATTTTTGGATAAAGCAAAGCTAAATGATACTGAACTCTGCCAGGTTCAGGCCAGTACAAAAATACTTGAAGGATAAAATGACATTGCTCAATTAATCATCATTAAACAATGTTAGTGGGAAAGGTCTGATATTTTTCACCATAAAGGCAAAGGCAGACTATCACCGAATGTCTTCTCCTATGTATAAAGGTACTTTTTAAGCACTTCCTTCTTTCCGTGCTGGCCATACTGTAGAACCATATTTTGCTATGAGAGGTCTGGATTCAAATTTGCTGAGTTAAATTTCTCACACACACCAAGAAAGAATTAGTTTCAGCTCTGCCAGACCCTAAAATCATTAACTTGAGCAGAATTAGCAGTATGGGTCCATACAGAATCGTTAAAATCCCTGCACAATAGCTTGTCTTTTGCATTTATTTTAAAGGCTAATATTCCCTTGAACGATAATGAGAAGCTAGTATGTTGGAAGGGCAAACCAGTGAGTTTAAATTAAATAAGAAACTGGATAAAGACTTATGTGGAGAGAACACTCCCTGTAGTAGTGGAATGTAATGTATCCAAATAGCTTTGGATAAGGTTCTTTGCCCTAAAGTTACAGGTGCAGTTCAGCCACAGATTTAAGCCGGCATAAATAAGGCTCTGGAGATTTGCTCCCAATAACTCTTGCCTAAATTTTTAACAAGGACAGCAGTGAAGAATGTAGGAAACCACATAAAGTCAGGCTGAATACCAGGGGTTCACTTAGGCTATATCTACATTAGCATATTATGATCAAGAGTGTGTTTTTGAAGCAAATCCCTGGCCAACTCCCATTCCCCTACTTCAGGTCTCTGCACTCAGGGTGAGCCTGGGGGCTGCCTCCCGGCTGAAGCTGAGCTGGGGATGTGATATGCTCCAGAGCACACATGGTGTGCTGTGGTGGCTGAGGGACATTCAGTGCCCAAAACAGACTGAAGTGGGGTGGGGGTGAAACTGCTGGACATGCCTGTATTGTGGAGTTTGGGTCCCCAGCAGGAGCTGGTCTGGCAGCCCGGCTCCCCTCGTGCCGTGGCATAACACAGCCAAAATGCAACTCCTGTCTGAAGGCAGGATGAAAATCATCTTTTTAGAGCAGTAATTAGTCTGAATTAGTGTGAATCAGAGGGTGAATAACTTGCTGAATTTGGGCCAAAGTTAGGTCCCTTAGGATACGTGTGGGTACGTTTTATACTAAGTAGAATAATTGCAACAGGTTTTGTTGCTGTGCTTGTTGTGAACAAGTATTAAATCTGTCGCTTAAGTAGCAGTTGTTTACAGCTGACATTTCATTAGCCCGAGTAACCCTCCTGAAAGTGCTTGCTCCAAGTAATGAGTGTTACACTTGGCAGTGCATCTGCCTCTGTATCTCCTTTACTGAGACTAACAAGAAACAGTGAAATGAAACTTGAAAAATAAATAAGTGTTTGCACAAATAATTTGTAACTTGCATCCTGATTCAGTTGATGACACTATCATCTAACATGCAAAAAATAATAATTAGGTAGCTCATTCTAATCTTTCATAACAAAAGCAGTTTCATAATAGCAATCTTGGAGATTCGAAGCGGTGTTTAGAAGGGAATTCATAAGAAAAACAGATTGAGCAGTTCTTGCCTGAGTCCTCTATTAATCATCCCTGAAATTCACTTAGGATTCTGTGCTAAAGAAAATACATCTCAGAAATAAATAATGATGTTTAGCTTCTTGCATTGCTAGATTCACTTAATGAGTTATTAAAAGTCAGGGCCTTTCATATTGAACTTTTTAATTATATAAAATATAGATATAGCAATAAACCCAGATACTATTTACTTTGAACTCATAAGGGCTTGCAATAATCTTCCTTCTTCTCTGAAAACTAATGATCAGTTGCAGCTGTGGGTCTGTTTTTTAAAAGCTGCTGAATATTTTCCCTCTTGCCTTCACACACATCATACAAATGCTGTAAAGATGCTTGGAAATAATGAACAGAATTGAAAATGTTTCAATTAATTTCTTTGTCAGCTATATAAAGAAATTCAGCTCTAGAAAGGACCTCCTAGGTCAGTGTATTGCAGGCAGTCACTGTGGAAAGATAAGGTATGTTCCTCTCAGTGCCA